>NC_045030.1:156801968-156810085 GCF_008632895.1 Mastomys coucha
ATATATATATATATATATATAATTACATACTTTAGCATAGCCAAATCTTTAAACAAGAAGGCAAAATTACTTAGTTTTTCACTGGAGCAAATAACTATCATAAGGAGAAACATAAAAGACAAACAATTGTCTTCACTGATGTTGATGGGAGATGAAACATATTACCTGCACTTGAATTTATTACAATCAGTCTACTTAAAACAAGTCTCTTACTCAGAAAAGAACTCATGTCCATTATCAACATTTTCAGAGACTATAGTAATTGAAGAACATAGAAATACTACCATTCATATCCCTTTTTAAAAACTAGGCATAATATTTGTTTTAGTTATTTATGAGAGTCCTAAGGAGAACAGGAGTATTACAGATGACATCTTGCTAACAAAGTATAAGCAATCTATTCTATTTTGCTATTGCTTTTCACCATAATCAATACTGAGTCTCCAACAGAACTTCATATTTGCTAAAACAACTGGTATAGTCTATGCTTCCTTACCTTGACCCTAAGCAATGTAATACAATATAATTTTATCAAATAGGATCAGCTTGAGCACTGATGGAGACATTAGTTATATATGTGTTGACTGAATTATTGGGTTTTGAAATCTCATTGTTATCAAAAAATGATCATGAAAATTAAAATGCAAACCCGTGTGTTATGTGGGAGAAGCTCTGATTTTTGTTTAAAATCAAAATGCAGAGAGTTCTGTAATTTGAAGTATGAAATGGGAAGAGGTGAGCTTAATTCTATTGGTGATAATGGCACATACCAGAAACCATAAAAGACCTTATGAAGAAAGTGAATGCTGAAGAATGAGTAAGTTCTAGACACATGGGTGGGTTCTGGGAATTTCAGATGAAGGAACAAACTGAACCATTTCTAAAGCCTGTAAATGGAAGACATGCTTAAGAAATGTTGCACAGCAGAATCGATTTTTTAAAAAAGATGAACAGTATAGTAGTGTGCAAACGGAGCCACAGCAGGTCATCAGGTTGGGACCAGCTGTATTTTTCCATGGCCAGGGTACTCATTGAAAATATATCTATAAACGCCATGGAGGTTGTGTGTCTGTGACTTATTGCTGAGTTCTGGCCTAGGATAGTTGTAACTCACTGGCCCAGAACCTTCCATGTAATAGGCACAGAACAGAATAAAACACACACACACACACACACACACACACACACACACACACACACATCATAATTGTTCACTGGAGTAAGCAACAAAGATATCAATGGTGAGCACATGTGAACAGCTTAAGTGTTATCCTGGAAAGGGAGGACTTGTAAACTGAAAAGCTGGGTTAATCAATATTTTGGATAGATATATAGTTCTTTCTGTTTCTATTGAAAAAAATTAATGTTGGATCTGAAAATCTTAGCATTTAACATATGTTAGTTACTGCAGCACATACTTTACAAGAACATGTGAACAAGCCAAGAATGAGGCAGGAAAGAATTCTGCTAATACACATCTTGACTTTGGAGGAAGAAGCATGAATTCTTAGAATGAGAAGGAAAAAATTTCCAGTGAAATGACTGGTTTACACGGAATGTGATTGAAGGGCCACATGAAAGATAGATCAATGAGGAAATGAGGTCTGAAAGAGTACTGTAAAACCATTCTGAGAAAGTATTTAAAGGGAAAAAGTCAGTAATATAACCTACAGAGAATATTTGCTGTGAGTAACATGTATAGAGAAATTTAAGCAAATTAAAAAAAAATCAAACAAAGGCAATTATTACCTTTAGGTAAAACAAAAGTAAGGAAGGATTTCTTTTTTAATTTAATTTAATTTTATTAAATTATTTTATTTTTATACTCCATAAGCCATTCCCCACACCCCATATCCACCCTCTGACTGCTCCACATCTCACACCTCCTCCCCACCCCCTGTCTCCACGTGGATTTCCCCATCCCCCACCCCACCTGACCTCTAAACTTCCTGGGACCTCCAGTCTGTTGAGGGTTAGGTGGATCATCTCTGAATGAACACAGATCTAGAAATCCTCTACTGTATGTATATAGGAGGCTTCATATCAGCTAGTGTATGTGGCCTGTTTGGTTGTCCAGTGTTTGAGAGATCTCGGGGTCTAGATTAATTGAGACTGCTGGTCCTCCTACAGGATCTCCCTTCTCCTCAGCTTCTTTAACCCTTCCTTAATTCAACAACAGGGGTCAGCTGCTTCTGTCCATTGGTTGGGTGCAAATATCTGCATCTGACTCTTTCAGCTGCTTGTTGGGTCTTTCAGAGTACAGTCATGCTAGGTCCCTTTTTGTGAGTGCTCCATAGCCTCAGTAATAGTGTCAGGCCCTAGGACCTCCCCTTGAGCTGGATCCCACTTTGGAACTCTCACTGGACCTTCTTTTGTAAGGAAAGATTTCTAATATTTTTATGCTGTAGTTATCAACTTCAGTTATCAAGTTCTATTTGCTTAGACAAAGTAATAGAAATGCATATGTTGACTTTACCAAAATCTACAGCCTAACAATACTTGGAGATGAGAGTGAAGAAGCAGAGGGAACAGAGATGTTAAAGAATTCCATAATGACCTATCATTGTAGCAAGAACATAATATCTACAACTGATAAAGCACAAGGTCATATAGGTATTACTTAGAAAAGCACAATTACATATGAGTACTCAAAGAAGCCACTGAAATTGTCTCAAGTGGGGTTGCAAAGATGGCTTGGTGGGTAAAGGAGCTTGCCAATAAGCCTGACGACCAGAAGAGTCATGTGGACACAAAGCCCACATACATGCACACGCATAAATACAATTGAATAAATGTTTTAAAAGATTTTAAACTGTTTACCTTTTAGGAGACAAGGAAGAATGGGAATGAGAAAGATATAAACCATTATTTTATTTTTATATTTAGTATAACATAGCTTTCAAAAATCTGCATTATCTTAGTTTGTATTGCATTCATAAAAAATTAATTTGAAAAAAATTAATTTGAACTTAAAAAGTCTGAAAAGTATGCTCAAATTATTAAGAATAGATATTTGTAAGAAATGGACTTGATGTAAAAGGGGCCTTTTGTCTCATTTAAGATTTCTATGCTCTTTTGAAAATTTTAAAATGGTCACTCACAACTTTTATCACAGAGATAATAGTTGCACCTGAAAATTTTAGCATTTAATGTATGTTAGTTACTGCAGTGTGTACTTCACAAGAACATGTGAGCAAGCCTAGAATGACAAGTGGAGCATGGGTAATTTCTCAGGGGCCACATCCCTGAAGAAAATGGACTGTCTTCTACCCCATGCTAGTAGCCATCAATTACCAATAGCTCCTCAGGTAAGTGTGGGACTTCCTTTTGCTGTAATTCTGCTGGCTTGGTCTTATGCAGGTCTTCTGTATGAAGTCACAGCTGCTGTGAGTTCATGAGTGTCATGAGTGGACCTCTGTCATGTCCAGAAAATACTGTTTTGATGCAGATGTTCACTGTCTTTAACTCTTTCCATTTTTCACTCCTTCTGCTATAATACCTGAACCTTGTTGGGAGAGGGTATGATGTAGATGTCCTATTTCAGGAAATGTCCCACGGTCTTTTATTTTCTGCATGTTGACCAGTTGTGGGTCTCTATGTGTGCTGTCTAGTTTCATATCAATGACACAGGCTAGAGTCATCTGAGAAGAGGAAGCCCCAGTTGAGAAAATGTCTCTGTAAGATTGGGCTGTAAAGCAAGCCTATGAAGCATTTTCTTAATTAGTGATTGATGTGGGAAGGCCCAACCTATCTGGAGGTGCCACTGCTGGGTAGCCCTGGAGTCTACGTGAAAGCAAGCTGAGTAAGCCATGATGAGCAAATCAGTAAGCAACACCCTTCTGTGGCCTTTGCATCAGCTTTTGCCTCCAGGTTTCTGCCCTGTTTGAGTTCTTGTCCAGACTCCCTTTAATGATGGACAGAGGTGGGAAGTGTAAGCCAAATAACCATTACTTCCTCAAGTTGCTTTGGCCATGGTGTTTCATTGAAGCAATAGAAACTATATTAATCACTGTCTATGGCAAAAATAAGCTTTTCCGATGAGGATTGAGAGATGCAGTAATCTACATGAATAAGATAAAAATTTAGGGGGCAATTTTAGTATGTCCACTTAGCAGAATAATAGTATTGAGTTCTCTTCCAGAGCCCCTGACCTAGCCAGGCACATTGGCCCAGTTAACAATAACAGGCCTGAGTTCTGTCTTGTGTAGCAGGCTTTAAATCTAATCAGAAAGTGGCTAATTACTCCCATAGCATTTTTACCACTATTGTGCTAGTGGACATATCTTGCCAAGCCAGTTATTATTGAGGCTCACAGGGTTCACAGCTGGGTAAGGCTGTTGTTTACGTTTTATTTCCTGGCAGCATGCATAGAATCTTTCACCATTATAAAAGTTAGCCAGTAAAGATGAAGCTTCCAGGTTAGTACCAGCCTGATTTTTCCATGTTCTGACTCAAGTAAGTGTTATCTTCAGCAATAGGGCCTACCATCGAGTTCTGGGGTGTTATTAAGAGTGTGGTAATGTTTGAGGTAGGGTCTATGGGACTCCCACTGATTGGCAACTTAAAAAAATTTTTACATGGCACTGACTTTTTATCTGATAGCCTATGGTGTCTGGATGACATGTTGTGCCCACATCATAGGGTAAGTCCTTTTAAACTCCATATGCATATGTGTGTATATATATGCATGTGTGTGTATATTTTAGGAAGCTTCTATAGTAGTAGGTTTTCAAATGGCTTTCCCAAAGCTCTTCAGTGTTAATTATCACTTCCTATCTTCCCTCCTCTACTCAGCCCTCCCATTTCTTACCCTCTTTGACCCTATCATATCCATTATTCTATCCCTCCTTTCATACCACTTGTGTTCTAATTTGCTCCCATTGAAATTTCTCCGTGGCTACTTACTACGTTTCTGCCTTCTATGGGGACTCCAATTTAAACACACTTATCTAAAGAGTCAAAACTATCACACACACACACACACACACACACACACACACACACACACACACACATATGAAAGAGAACATTGCAGCATTTGCCTTTTTTGTTTCTGGATTATCTCACTCAGAATGATTATTTCTGGTCCATTTATTTACCTTTGAATTTTATACTTTAATTTTTTTTACAACTGATAATATTAAGTTATGTATTTGGACTGCATTTTCATTATTCATTCAGTAGTTGGTGGGCATCTAGGCTACTTCCATTTCTTGGAAACATCCATGAACATGGATGAACAAGTGTCTCTGTGTAGGATATAGAGTTCCTTGGGAATATGACCAGGAGTAGTATTCTATTTCTGGTTTTTTGAGGAACTTACACACTGATTTCCATAGCAGCTGAACTGGTTTACATTCCTAAAAACAGTGAATAAGTGCTCCTCTTTCTCTACATCAATACCAGTCATTGACATTGTTTGTATTTTGTATAGTAGCCCTTCCGACTGAGATAAAAATGACATCTCAAAGTTTTAACTTGCATTTCCTTGATGGCTAAGGGTGTTAATACATTTAAAAAAATATTTCTCAAACATTTGCATTTCATCTTTTGAAAACTCTGGTCTTATGACCCAGTTTTTAAATCAGGTTGCTTGTTTTCTTGATGTTTAGGTTTTTATTTTATTTTATTTTATTTTATTTTGGTTCTTTGTATATTTTAGACATTAACCTTCTGCCAAGTGTATAGCTAATAAATATTTTCCTCATTTTGTAGGCTTCCTCTTCACTCAAATGATGGTGACCTTTGCTGTTCAGAAACTCTTTAGTGTCATGACATCCATTTGTTAACTGTTGATCCTAATGCCTGTGCTACTGGAGCTTTGGTCAGAACATCCTTCACTTACGTTTACAGGTTTAGGCATTTCTGTAAAAGTAACTTTTGTTCACCTGATGTAATTGTCTTGGAGGCTTACTGACCCCTTCTACTAACCTAAGCCTCATCCTGGAAGCTTCTAGCCTCTGTACAATCTAATGCAGGCCTAGAATGTTTTCAGCCTCTAAGACTTACTGCTTAAATATGCTCAATCTTTCTTGGTCTTTCTGAACTCTGGTTGGCCGGTTCAACTCAGCTGTTCTTGTTCAAATTCCTCTACTGATTCACTCTGGCTTCTTTCAGTTTCTCACTAAATTACTCTGCTTGGCCTCATATTAACTTCGGCAATTTGTTCTAATCTTATGGCCATTTCATTTTCTGGCTTCAACTGCCTCTGCTGATCTTCACTGAACTGCATGAACTCATGAATGAACTCAACTCCACTGCACTCACTGAACTGACTCCCAACTGACTAAACAGAACTGACTACATTGCCTGAACTGAATTGACTGAACAGAACTGATTGTACTAACTTCCTTCCAATTCCTCTTTCTCTTCCTGCACTGCTCTTAAATAGCCTCTCTTTCCTGTCTATTCTCCTGAAAGTTCGTTGTATCACATTTCTGATACATTCTGTCAAATCTTTTTCTGATTCATCACTTTGTCTGTCCCTCAATTAGACATCACTTTCAAACATGGCTGTTTTTTTCCTACAAACTAACTTTATCTTCATTGTTAGAAATTAATGTGTGCACTAAGGATGTGTCTGCATTGCAGTCACAGCAGTCAAATTGCTGGATTAAAATTCCTCTACACATTTCCTGTTTTCTTTTCTTTCAGATTCAGGGTGCCAGGACTTATGTTTAGGTCCTTGGTACACTTGACACTGAGTTTTGTTCAGGGTTAGAGATAAGGGCCTATTTTCCTTCTACATGTAGCTATCTTGTTCCTGAAAAATTACTTGACATTCTTAATAAAACACTTGCAAACTGAACTAAAGAGCATATCATAAGATCACCCACTATTATCAAGTCAGCTTCATCCTAGAGATGCAGGGATGATTCAGTGATTGTAAATGAATAAATATAGCCTACCACATAAAAGACGTAAAAGACAAAAGACTGAAACTATTTTAAGGAAGTCTTTCTGAACTTCAAAATAACCATCTGATTGGAGAAAGGACTTCAGTCTAGGCAACTCATAACCCAGGCAGGTAGTGGGTATTTTCTATTCTTGTTCTTTATTTGTAGTTATTATTATCTAGTACTTGTGTGATTATTTTATATATATATATATATTATATATACATACAAGTACATATTTATATGGTGCATATGTTTATGACTAGAGGCCAACTTCCACAGGAGCTTTCTACTTTGTTTTTTTGAGTTGGGGTCTCTCCCTTAGCCTACAACTCACCAGTTTTAGCCAGGTTGACTGGTCAATGAGCCACAGAGATTCTCCTGTCTTCACTTCCCCAGTGCTGGGAAAATAAGCACATTCTACCATGCCTAGTTTTTTTTTAACATGGGTTCTAGAGATTAAATTCAAATTGTCATTCTTATATTATAAGCAATTTACCAACTGCGATACCTCTCCAGCCCTGCCAATGAAAGATATTCAATATCAAATGCAATGGCCTCAATCAACTTTAAAAATCATATAACTTAATTTTATTTTTTAATTAATATTTTAAAGGAACACACAAAGTAATGGGTTCCATTGTGGCCTTTTCATATATAATACATGTCACTTTGGCTGATTTCCTTCCTTCTCCCAGATGATTCATCCTTCTGCTTTCATAGATTCTACTACTTGATTCCCCCAATTTATATTATTAATTTATATTATTATTACCATGTCTACTCCAGGAGACTGGAGGTCTCTGGAGGGCAAGGGAGTATTTTGGTTTAGACAATTATAAGCAAGTTGAATATGCTGTTGTATATCTGTAATTCTGGTACTTTAGAGGTGGAGGAAAGAGGATTATAGGCAAGCCTGGCCTACAAAGAACAAAGTCATAAAATATGAAATCTCAGAGTTCAGCATAAAACCAGGTCTCACTGGTTCTGGGGAGGGGTCCAAAGTCTGTTCCAGAGCTACTTGTATTGACCTTAACGTTGTTAGGCCTGCCCTTGGATTTTCTAGCATGGAATGGGCATAGGGTGTAGAGAAAGAGGAACACTTCTTCATTGCTGGTGGGATTGCAAGCTGGTACAACCACTCTGGAAATCTGTTTGGTGATTCCTCTGGAAATTGGACATAGTACTACCAGAGGACCCAGCTATACCACTCCTGGGCAT
>NC_045030.1:156811070-156823584 GCF_008632895.1 Mastomys coucha
AGTCATCAATGGGAGGAGAGGCCCTTGGTCCTGTGAAGGTTCTATGCCCCAGTGTAGGGGAATGTCAGTTCCAGTAAGCAGGAGGGGGTGGGTTGGTGAGCAAGGGGAGGGGGGGAAGGAACAGGGGTTTGTTTTATTTTTTGTTTATTTTATTTTATTTTATTTTATTTTTGGAGCGGAACCTGGAAAAGGAGATATTGTAAATAAAGAAAACATCTAATAAAAAATGTTATATGGCCACCTCTCCAGTAGAACAGTACCACTGGGCAGACCTCTGGTAAGGGAACCTGGTGTGTAAATGGTCCAATAAGTTAAGGGTCACTGCATGGCTGTGTCAAAAGCCTTGATGACCTCTGACTCCAGGATGCTATAGACACTTGAACCAAGAAATGGCACTGGATCTTGTCTAATTTATCTGTTTCTCTATAACGTGTAGACACAGCAAAGACTAGGTGGGTAAGCCATCTTTTCTGGGATCATGAGAACTGGAGTGGCCTTTTTCCATTCTACATGACACCTCATTGGTTTGAGGTGCACTAGGAAGGGGAGTGTTGCCTTGCCTGAAATTGGATTAGCCTTCTCAAGAGTTATGTTGCTTGGAGCACAGTGTGGCACATTAGGATTACTAGAATAAATTGGGAGAGGAGGTTGAAGGTACAGGTGTAGGGAAGTAGAGGAATGGGAGGAGCCTGAAAGGGAGCCTTGGGTGAGAGACATAGAAGTCAGCTGAAATATGTTGATGAGATGGTACAAAGTAGGTAGGAATGCCTTAACTGCATGTGTGCTGTTAGGCATGAGGACCTCTTCTGTCTTCAGCAGTGGGAGTGCTAATCATCTTTCACACAATAGCCAAATCCATGTTTTTAAGCCCTCAGTGTACTAACCCTGCTTCTCAGAATTCTCTTTTGGGTACTATAAACTGATGCTAAGGACAATTCCTAGCTCTATGTTGAGGCGGGTGGGGATGGAAAGAGCTGGAAAACATGAGCTTTCCTGCTTACAGGTTTACAGTGTGGCCCCGAGTCTGTCACTTTTAACTGTCAATTTGATACAATCTGTATCACCTGGGAAGACAGTCTTGTTGGAAAATTACCTAGATTCAGGTTGGCCTGTGGGCATGTCTGTGGAATTGTCTTGATTGTTAATAGACATGGGAAGACCCACCGTAAATTGCTGTATCTTTTCATGGACTGGGCCCTGAACTGTGCAAGAGTAGGGAAAGGTAACTGATTATGAAGCAGGGAGCAAACATGTATTTATGCTCTTGACTGTGGCTGTGATCTGACTAGCTGTGTTGATCTCCCCGCACTAATGGGCTGTCAGAATAGTGAGCCAAGGAAACCCTTTCTTTTCCTCTTTCTACATTGCTTTTGGGTCAGGGTGTTTTGGCACAGCACAGAAAGTAGAGTAGGCTCCTGCCTAGAGCATCACTAGTCTCAGAGCAGTGTCATCAGTAGTATTATTTGAGGACATCTGGGAAAGAATTCTTTCCCATTCAAAAACAGCACCTTTAATGGACACAAAAGTACCACAGATGTCACAATTTCTGTGAAGTGTCTTTAAGATGTAAATGAAGGATTCTGTGTGAGGCAAGATGTTATGCATTAATTAATCAGTTTTCTTTTAAGTGTCTCAAGTATTAAAGTGCTGAGTCACCCACATCTCAAACTTGGTCCAAAGTCTGTTCTCCTTTATCTACATTATCCCTTCAGCTGCTCAAAATAAAGAACAGGCCTTGAGAAGTAAAGGGGGCCTCTGTCATCACATGATGACATCTAAACTTGGTTCTGAATGGCATACAGCAAATACTGCTCAGGGCACATCAGGCAGGGAAAATCAGCAATATCCCGCAGATATTTTTGTTTCTACAATTTCCTCTATTTACGTTCTTGACTGTTTCCAAAGGCCCAACTGTCAAAGACTCATCCCCTGAGTGCTGCCATTGGCAAGCAGCAGAATCTGAGAGATGGGGACTAGTGGGAGGGCCTTAGAACTTTGAAGTTGGGTTCTAGAAGTGCAGTGAGGGTGGGGCTACTGGACTCCTTTTGCCTTTTTTGTGAGGTGAGTAGTTTTCCTCTCCCAGATATTCCTATCTTTTGGGGGGTTCCTTTTTTTGAAACAAGGTTTCTCTGTGGAACAGCCCTGACCATCCTGGGACTTGCTTCTCTGACTAGGCTGGCCTTGAACATATAGAGATCCACCTGCCTCTACCTCCTGAGTGCTGAGATTAAAGGTGTACTCTGCCACCATCTGGTCCTGAAACTTTGCTCTTAATATGTTGGGTTTTCTCCTGGGTTTAATATAGTGGTAGAAAGCAAATGCACAGCTGGCAGAGTTGTTATTGTGCTCTAGTAGGTAAAAGCTAAGGATACTGCCTAGAATCCTACAAGGTGTTAGCTTTTCTCAGTAAAGAACTGTCAGGCTGAAAAAGGCATGCCTTCTGATGTTGGGAAATCTTGACTCATGCACATCTACAGTGTCAGCTCAATATTTTTCATACCACATGGTAGAAAACTCTAAAAGAGTGGGTTTGACACAGGTGACATATATGAGTTTTATTTTTCTAGTAACAAAAAGTTTAGAACTGACTAGCCTACATCTGGTATTTCTTTTAAGAAGTTCTTTCAAGATGTCTTATAGCTTTCTCTCCTCCATCTATAACAGCTTACCACTTCAGGAACACAAGGTGGCTGCTGAGCCTCCAGACATGCCCAAGAATAATTAGGGAGAGCACAAGGCAAGTGACACGAAGCAGAAGCCTGTCCCACTTGTCAGAAAAATAATTTCCCAGAATCTTTACTTAGAAGCATTCTGCTGGTTTTCTTTTTTATTAGACAGAATAGAGTTTTGTGCAAGGGAGTCTGTGCAAGTTAACATGTTAGCTAGCAGTAGTATTCCTGTAAACAGTTAGGCTCTAAGATACTGCTCCTGTTAACATTAAGGCTCTAAGCTATTGTCCCTGTTAATATTGAGGCTATAGGCTTCTGTCCCTCTTGAGGCTCTAGGAATGTGGTCCCTATGAATACTGTAGGTCTAGAAGGGCAACATAAGCATATGCATATTTTCATAGACAACTGGTAGCTTCTGCCTTGCTTACACACTTTGAACTTAATTTCAGAAAGCTAAAGGGTACTCATTTATTTCAATAGAGGGATATTACATATCACTAAAAAGTTAATTTTTTAAATGAGGTTGGGGGAGATGGGTCAATGGACAAAAGCATTTGCTGCATAAGCATGAGAAACTGAACTCAAATTCTAGACCCTATATAAAAACATGTGTGGCCATCCCTGTGACTGTAACCCCAGTTCTAGAACAGCAGTTGGATAGAGAGACAGGAGGATTGTTGGAGCTTGTTGGCTCCAGAGGCCAGTGAGACACCTGTCTTTATAGGGTAAGGTAAAGAGTGAAAGGTCATGACAACTGAGGTACCCCTCTGACTTCTGCATATGCAGAGAGATGCACACACATAGGCTCATCCTTCACATACAAATACACATAAAATTGAATAGTAAGAGATGGTAGTTTGTGCTGAGTTAAATGCAATTGTGCACATCAGAGGGGTGGAGAAGCTGACCTCCAAGTTTAAGTTATGTTGTACTTGGGGCAGAAAGTAAACCTTCAAATCTTCAAAGCACAATGGTTTATATCAACAAAAATTAGCTCTCTCTGGCTCAAGTTATCTGTTGTTATGTTACTGCTGATTCTGCTCCCCACTGCAATTGCCATGGAACCCAGACTGAAGGAGAAGCCAAGAGTTGGAAAATGACTCTTCTTCATTAGGTATGACTATTGATAGGAACAACAGCAAACATAAAAACACAAAACTGAAAACAAAACAAAACGAAAAACCCATGGTTTTCTTTTCAAAGATTCTGTTTGGATGTGATTTATGCATTTTCCGTGTATATTTTGTTGGCAGATGCAAGCCTTCTGGCCTCCCTGATGTTCACTGGGGTGAAGATTTATAGGCCTTCCCTCTAAGACAAGGGAAACCACACACAGTTGGCCACAGTTAGTTTCTTCCTGGTTTGTAACACTTGATAATGAATTCTGTTCAGTCTGTTCCTCAAATTTCCCCTTTTAATGAAAATATTGGCTATGAGGATGGATCAAGTACACCAAAAGCACATCCAGGAAAGAAGGCCAACCACAATGTGCCCCTTCAAGCACTCATCCATTAGCTCTATGCCTGATTTCTTTCTGTGTGCTAGGCACTGTGTGAGCTCCAGTAACTGACTCAGAAACTATCAAAGCATCCCTTACAATCAACTATGAATAAGCAACACCCTAGTAAAATGCATGGGTAGAGGCGGGGAACTCAGGCTGGGAGAATGGAAATATGCCTGGGAGAGATGACACTTGAAAAGAGACAGACACAGGTTTTCTAGAGAAGCAAGAAAAACTCAGGAAACAGCAAGGTGTAATTAATGGAGACTTGTTAGGATTTCTTCATGGTGGGTAAGAGGGGTGGGGGTAAAGACTAGTGTTAGTGAAGATTTCTGCTCAATACTGTGCAGTGGGATAAGACAAAAATAAAGAAAAAGATAAAGGTTTTTAATAATGGAACCAAGCATTTGTTTATGATGTAATCATTGTGGATGATTGAACAGTCTACAACTTATAATTACAGATCCTAAGTGACTTCACCAATATTTCTATATACAAAAATCAGCATAGAAAAGAAGCTGAATTTTCTGTTTTAGTATCAAACTGTTAGAATTTTTTTTTTAAGTTTTAAAGTGGTCTCATAGATAACAGGATAAAAACATAAGGTACTTAGAAAGAAATCTAGCCACAGATGCCCAAGAATTATAGAGAAACAAATATATGTAAACTGTAGCAACATTAAAGAAGACTTGAGTGTAGAAATGGACCTACTTTGTTTATATGGTGGAAGAGTCAATATTGTCATGTCATTTCTTCTCAAATCAGTATAGACATCAATGCAATCCCATTTTCTGGGATTATTTTCAATTTCACACAACTCAGAGTCACCTGGGAAGAGAGAATCTCGGTTGCAGAATTATCTACATCAGATTGGTGTGTAGGCATTTCTATGGAACATTTTCTTGATTGATAATTGATGTAGGAAGGCCCAGTCCAGTGTAGGTGGTTCCATCCCTAGGCAGATGTGTCTGTGTTATATAAGAAAACTAAAGCCAGTGAGCAAGCCAGCAGAAAACCTTTCTGGTTTCTGCTTCAGTTCTTGCACACTGGAAGTGTGAGCTAGAGAAACCCTTTTTCTCCCAAGTTTCTTTTTGTCAGAGTATTTTTTATCACAGCAACCAAATGAAAGAAGAACACCCAGGAAAAATCCAACTGAGTTTTGTTTGTTTCTTTGTTCTGGGAACTTGTTAAACTTACTGTAAATTTCTAGAGAATGTAAAAAAAAAAAAAAAAGTAGGTCAACACTCTTGAAAGATATCATAGTACTGATAAAATTTGCTACCAAGTCAATGGTCATTAGTGGAAAACACCAATAAGAAACCAAATGAAGTGAAACTAGTCACAACACAACCACCACTACTACCACCACAACAACATGGCCATTTGAAGGCAATTGTTGATGGAAACAGAAAGGCTGTTGTTGCATGGCTTCTCCTATGGAGGCCTGAAGTTCACTCTAGACAGGGCACATGTCCAGATGTGGCAATGAAGCAAGTTTACCTAAGTCTAGCCTGGTGAATCAGTGGATTGTTTTTGTAGGTTACGCTACATACATGGGAGCATGATTGAAGGCTTATTCCTAGGTGAGGTGTCACTGACAGGAGTCATTAGTACGGGGTTATTGTAGGTGTGCCAGCTCGAGCCTGCTTTGGGGTAGTCAGGCCCTTTGCTCACTGGGATGGACTAGAGGGAGGGAAGCTTAGCCAGGCAGCTGGGTGCAGGCAGGATCTTGGTCGGCAGTGAGTGTGCAGGCAAAGAACACACACCCAGGAACAGCTGAGTACACACTCGAGAACAGCTTTGGAAGACTGGTTCAGTTTATTGGGGGGTGGGGTGGAAGTGGTATATTTATGTCTCTGGGGAGGTGGCCAGAGTCTCTGGGGCTCTTGTCCCAGATTGTGTGTGGCTGTTGTATCATTGGCTAGGGCAGGAGTGTTGGAAGACAATTCATCTGCATACTCAGAGGCTATAGGTATGGAGGGTGTTGCGGGGAGCTTAAAAGGTCAAAGAGTAAAGCCGTCCTCATCTGAGTTGTCTGGGGTTGAAGATATCCTCGACCCTTCCTCCGTAATCCTGGACCATTAAAGTCCCACAGGAGAGAATGGGTGAGTGGTTATATATAGGAGTGTAAATGAAAGGTTACTTAAAGGAGCATTGCAAGCAGTCATTCAGAATGAAGGGTTACTTATAGGAGCATGGATGAGGGATACAAAAGCATGGATGAGTGGTTCTTTATAGGAGCACCAATCACAGGAGCGTGGCTGAGGAGCTACTCATGGATAAGGAGTCCCAGGGGCACAGGTAAGGAGTTATAAAAGCAAGGTAGTTATGAAGGTAGTTAGGTCACTGAAAATTGACCCCCAGCAAGGATGATGACTCATAAACTGAATAATTGAACTTTCCTGCCTAACTTGAAGCTACCTCCATTGTCCCCTGCTACCTCAGCAATTGTTTTTGCTTATGTAGCCCGGAGGAGGAGACTTGTGAGTTGTAACATTCTGAGCTTGTGATTCTCCTTCCTCTCTATAGTATGGGATAGTTATCAGAAGGAGGCAAACACTGGGTTAATATTCCTTGAGGAAACAAATAGGTATGTGATCTAGCACTCGAACACAGTTGTACTAAATGAGACTTCATTTCTTCTGACAGTTTAAGAAAGAGACTGAGAGTGGCAGTGTTAGAGCAGGAGGTTGGTGTGAATTAAAAGTTGATGAGATTCTCACTTGCTGCTTTCTATGTGGTCAATGAAGTAGGAGGAAAAACTGATAACTAATAAGAAGGTTAATAGAAAAAATAATGTATTATGCCTTGGGGAAAGGCCCTAGAAGGTTCATTCAGAAACTGAGGTCAAAAGAAGCTCCACGACTGAGAAAGGCATTTTCTGAGCATCGGCGAACACCACTGCCTTGGAAGATGTTGATTTGTAAGCCGGGGCTTTCTGTCTGAAGATCAGTATCTATCTAATAATAAAGAATGATACGAGACTAGGACTATGGTATGCCAACCACTATTCTTTATGTTATTGTTTATTTAAGATGGGTTTCTTTAAAAAATAAACATTCCTTATTCTAAAGACCCCCATTTTATTGCAGTAGTAGCTAGATTTTACAATAGGTCAGTTTACAGATCATTGTTTTAAATCTCAAAGCAGCTTACAATTAGGGAATTATAGTTTATTGAACTGAGGAATGAGTAACCGTGGGGTATCTGGATCACATAAAACCATACACAGCCCCATATTGATAATTTTCTGCTCACTTTACACGGCATGAAGACACTGTATCTTTGGACCACCTCAATGCCTGAGTTTTCTTTTCATAATTAAGGAATGACTGCAGTGTACAGCTATAGAAAGCTGGATTAGGGGATTGTCTTCTAAAATGCTCATGCAGAAGTTCTCAATTAGCTACCCCAAGCTGCCCCCCCTTGCCAGTTTTTATGACACAGAAGTGAGTTACTTAGTGTGACTAGTTGGGACTGTACTGTGAGAAACTGTAACAGAAAAACCACAATTCTGAATATACTTTCTTTCCAAAACAGCTACTCTGCCTTAATTCAGCAGCATTCAGCCTTGCCTCCTCCTCCTCCTCCTCCTCCTCCTCTTTTTATTACCTGGCCCTCTTTTTATGTTGTCTTGGGGTTTACTGAGGACTCTAAAGAACTTTGTGCACGTGGATTAACTCTAAATGCTACATTAGTAATAAAAATGGAGGAGCTGAAGAGTCAGTTCACCTTGGAGCTTGGTGCTTACCGTGCATGAGTCCTTGGATTTGGTCCCTGCCCAGTACTTTTTTTTTTTTAAAGAAGAAATGAAAATAGAGACAACTCAACACACTAAAGAGAATAATCATGAGCATGTTTCATCCCCAGTCTATCTTCTAATTTAATTTATTTCTGATACTGGAATTTTGATACTGACATTGAGTTCAGAGTCTTACGTATGTTACAAAGTACCTTACTGCTGAGCCATATTCCCCGCCCAGCACCATTTTGTCTGTATTTTAAATTTTTGTTTATATCACAATCATAGTTTCCCCTCCCTCCTCTCATCGCAGCCCTCCCCCAGCGCATCCTGCCCCTTATCTACTACTCCTCTTTCCCTTCCCTTCAGAAAAGGACAGACCTCCCATGGATATCAACCAGCCATGGCATAGCAAGTTGCAGTAAGATTACACACCTTCTCTCTTAATAAGGATGAACAAGGCAACCCAGTATGAGGAAAGTGTCCCAAAGGAAGGCAACAGGGTCAGAAACAGGCCTTGCTTCCATGTTATGAGTCCCACAAGAATATCAAGATACACAGCCATATCATATATGCAGAGGACCTAGCTCAGACCCATACAGGCTTCCAGGATCCTGTCCAACATCTTAATACTATAGTGAAATTAGTGCTGACTTTGGATGCAAGATTGCATATTCTCTTCACCCCTCTCTCATGTTACTAATGCTTGGCTGATCTATTCATGGAAATCCTCCTGCCTCAGTCTCTCAAATGGTGAGATTACAAGTGTGCACCATTATACCTGGGTCAAAAGAACAGTCTTTAAATTGTTCATTTTTCCCCAACTATGATGGAGGCAATGAAATACAAAACCTGGAAAGTGAATTTTATTTGTCCTAGCTTATAAAACTTGCTTTAAAAATGTGAAATGTGTAAAAATCTTAGCAATGTGTGCTCAGCTTTGATTGCTGTATTTTCCTGGTTTACTGCTTATTGCCTTTGCCTATAGTAAAAGGAATTAATTTTGATTTCTACATAGCAGGGATATCGTGTGCAACCATTTCCTGTGCTTTATGTTGACTTTATTACATCCTTGACTATGTTAGAAAAGAACAAACAAAGGTTTCTTGTTCCTTCTGTGTAAAAGAACCAACATACTTTACTATTATGATAACCTCTTTATTACTTTAAATATTTTCTTGACATTTGATTAAATATATAACCTGATGTTTCGGGGGTACTTTTGATCCTATCTTAATTGTCTCAATCTCCTTTGGCAGTTTTTTGTTGCTTGCCTTCTTTCAATCAGATTCTAAGTATAGGGAAAATTAAAAAAAAAAAACCTTTCAGGATATTTTATATACTTAAAACCATCTTTGCCATATTTTAGAGGGTTCGTAGAAAAATCACAATGGTTTGCACACTTTTTTCTCCCTCCCTCCCTCCTTCCCTCCCTCCCTCCCTCCTCTCCCTTCTCTCTCTCTCTCTCTCTCTCTCTCTCTCTCTCTCTCCTTCTTTCTTTCTCTCTCTCTCCTTCTTCTTCTTCTTTGTTTTTTGAGACAGGGTCTCACTATTACAGCCCAGGATGGCCTCAAACTCAGTGAAGCCCTCCTTTCTCAGCTCCTTAGTGTTAAAATTATCAGTGTGAGTCACGAATGACTATGTTTGGTTTCACTCTTTCTTTCTTTCTTTCTTTCTTTCTTTCTTTCTTTCTTTCTTTCTTTTTTATTTATTTATTTTACACTCCATATTCCTCACGCCTTGTCTACCCTCTGTTCTACATCCCATACCTCCTCCCCACCCCTTGTCTCCAAGTGGATGTCCTCCAACTCACCACACCTGACCTCTAAACTCCCTGGGGCCTCCAGTCTCTTCAGGGTTAGGTGCATCATCTCTGAATGAACACACATCTGGAAGTCCTCTACTGTAAGTGTATTGGGGGCCTCATGTCAGCTGGTATATGCCACCTATTTGGTGGTCCAGTGTTTGGGAGATCTCAGGGGTCCAGATTAATTGAGACTGCTGGTCTTCCTACAGGGTCACCCTTCTCAGCTTCTTTCAGCCTTCCCTAATTCAACAACAGGGGTCAGCTGCTTCTGTCCATTGGTTGGGTGCTAATATCTGCATTTAACTCTTTCAGCTGCTTGTTGGGTCTTTCGGAGGGCAGTCATGATAGGTCCATTTTTTTGTGAGCGCTCCATAGCCTTAGTAATAGTGTCAGGTCTTGGGACCTCCCCTTGAGCTGGATCCCACTTTGGGCCTGTCACTGGACCTTCTTTTCCTCAGGCTCCTCTCTACTTCCATCCCTGAGGGGGACTTTGGGGAGATATATAGACAGTGTAATTGAAATTTGGTAGAGCATTTAGTAACATTGGTTATCCTAACTTTAAAATTAAAAGGCATAGAAGCTTTGAAATCTGAGTTTCCTTATGTGAACTTCAATCATTTAAGATGTCCCTAGGTGGTAAAAAAATATTTTCTACACCCATGTACATAATTAGGCCAAAGCTAATGAGGCCAGCCTTATTTTGTGATCATGAGTATCCTTGGAGATGACATTCATCTCTAAGAGATATGAAAAGAGAGTAAAGTTAAATAAAAACATAGGACTTTGATACATACTAAAGAAATGATTGAATATTCACACAGTATTGTACTAGAGGTCTCTCAAGGTTATCACTGGGGCAGGGGGTGGGGGTGGGGGATGGGAAAAGCGTTGCCATTCCCTAGGAGACAGAAGTTAATTAGTATAAATTTGACATCATCTCATTCTTCCCTAAAGAAGTCCAAGCCTGGTGCTGGGGAGATGGCTCAGCGGATAAGAATTCTGAGTCCTGAATTCAATTCAGAGCAACCATATGGTGGCTTACAACCATCTGTAATAGGATCCAGTGCCCTCTTCTGGTGTGTTTGAAGATATCTACAGTGTACTCATAGAAACAAAATAAGTAAATATATTTTTAAACGTCCAAACCCTTTTTGTCTAGTGAAAAGCAATTTGTTATTTCCAAACAACTAAACTGGCTTTTGAAGATTTATTTCATTATCACTGTGTATAAATTTATGGTTTTTTGCTTTCTCCTGTGAATTCATCCTGACATCTTTTCTGGTTCCCAGTTTATTGATGAGTTAGAGAAAACATGTTTCATGATTGGCTTTCTAAAATATCCTTTAACTTCCCTTAACAAGAGATAATTATTGATACCCCCACCTGTGAGACAACAACCTATATGCATGGTGGTACTGACTGTTTAGTAAAACGTAAGGATGCATGAAGAAAGACATGAGCTACACTTGTTCTCACAGTGCTGATGGCTCTCAGTTCTTAGAATATTTCTAAGGAAAGAATAAAAACAGTGGAAACATGAAAGGGAAGAAAGAATCCTTTAATGGAATAGCTTACCCTCAAGAAAGCCTTATAGAAGGTTAATTCTTGAGAAGAGTTCCAAGAAATCTGATGTCAAGAGATCTGGGTTCTAGACTCACATGTATGACCATTTTGATTAGCTTTCCTAACCTCTCAAGTCTCCTCAAAGAAAAAGACTATATGCTAGGTTTATTACCAAGATAAAATGAAACTCACCTGTCTTTAAGGTGACACAGCATAATTAATGGTCAACAGAAAGTCATAGGGATAAAAATGTATCCCTTTTCTCACCCATCAAAAGGGTCACACAAACTCTCTCCTCTGGCAAAAGAAGTTAGCAAGAGAAAAAATACAATTTTATCCAACAATATGTAGAATAACCCAGCAGCCTTCAGAAGCAGAGACTAGATGACCCAAAGGATGCTGTGTTTTTATGCTGAGTCTCATGAGAAAAGTGGACAGTTGTGGAGAAACCAACTGGACAAAAAAAGCATAATCTAAAGCCAATAAATTGATGTGGTGGAGGTAGGCTGTTTGCTTCAGCTTCTATTTGATCATTCTATGTAGTATTTCTTCTCCTGAGTATAGGGTAGGGCCATTCTGAAATGAGCATACTAGGACTTTTAAGGAGAGACAGAGTATAGAATAATCCCTGCCAGTTTTATGGCTTGCTTTGAGAGAGAAGATGTAAGAAATAAAATATGATGTTTCATTTGCAAAATAAAAGTAGCTGGAGTCAGCTTAGTTCTAATTACAGATGATAAGAAAACACTGAACCCCCTATAGGTAAGCTTGATAAAGTAGTATCCCACACTAACTCTTCTATTCTAGCTATTCCTCTCCTCCAAACTAGAAAATTAGAATAGAAAATTACTAGCAGCCAAGTTTGCCTAACAACCTGCAGATGTGACAAGGTCATGGTGTTAGCATCAGGGCCTCCAAAGCCTGTGGTGTCACATTGGCGGATCTCTCAGACCTGTTGCTAGGGCAACAGCCACCATATTCCCAGAATCCATTGGGCTCACCTCCCACCTTTACCTGCGGCTATTATGTCAGAACCCATACATATATGGGGAACATTCCTCCATCTCTCTCTCTCTCTCTCTCTCTCTCTCTCTCTCTCTCTCTCTCTCTCTCTCTCCCTCCCTCCCTCCCTCCCTCTATCCCTCCCTCCCTCCTCTCTTTCCACACTACTGCCCCCTCTCTCCCTCTCAATTAAACCTCTTTTTTTTTTAAATTTTAGATATTTTCTTTAT
>NC_045030.1:156823595-156826834 GCF_008632895.1 Mastomys coucha
CGACTCGTGGGGCCTGTTCCTCCAAGGTGGCTGTTCTGACCTCAGAAACTCACCCGAGAGAGAATGGCAGTTCCTGCCGGAGTCTCTGGCTTAATGTGCTCTCTGGAGGTAGGCCCTCCACTTGCAGGGAGGGGGCAGAGGAGGACGCTGAACCCCCTCTGTCACTTGGAAGCTAAGAGGATTGTGTCCCTGCCTCCCTGCAGCTCCCCTGGGAGTCGTGGGGCTCGTGTCTCCTGGCTGGCTGCTCAGGTCTCAGAAACTCACCCGAGAGAAAATGGTGGATCCTGCCTGGGTCTCTGGCTTAAGGTGTTCTCTGGAGGTAGGCTCTCCACTTGCAGGGAAGGAGCAGACGAGGAAGCTGAACCTCCTCTGTCACTCGGAAGCTGAGAGGATTGTGTCCCTGCCGCCCTGCAGCTCCCCTGGGAGTCTTGGGGCTTGTGGCTCCCGGCTGGCTGCTCAGGTCTCAGAAACTCACCCGAGAGAAAATGCTCAATTAAACCTCTTACACGTGGAACTATTTGGGCCTAGTGTGTGGTATGTTCTGAAGCAACCTGCCATTCTAACATATCTTTTGGTGCAGAAACCCGGGAATTGGTGGTTCTGTCAGCAGCCGCTGCACTGCCCTGCAGCGGGGATGGGCAGAGATCATGACCATGTGGATTGGTCACAACACTGGCAACCGTGGCTGTCATGAGTATGCGAGTTCGTGGCTCCCTCAGCTGTTGGCTAAAATAATTGCAGGCTTTCACCATGCAAGCTGCCACTGCTGGAACTACCACCAAGTTGCGGCAGAGGAACCTGAGCTGCAGCCAAGCACCGTAGGACATACGAACTTCTACCACTTGAACCGTGCCCCACTTGGTCTATCAATTGGGCTAGCCTCTGCTTAGGCCCACACCTACCCATTCAGTTTCACATTTTCTATTTACCAGTCCACTATTATTCTCACACAGACACCGGCATATTAATTGGTAAGATCAGTCAAGGGGAGGACCTCCAGCTTTCCAGATACATCCTGGCCAGCCTTCTCTGGGAACTACAGGGTTTACAGTCATGCCTCCCAGTTGACATATGTCTTAGAACTTCTGCCATTGGTTGCCCCTTCCTCGAAAGCAACTCTTCACTCCTCAATTATTCCGGGCTCTTGCAGCTGAAAAATCCTTGGATCCAGGGTGGGTTGCTTTTTACAGCAGACCAACTACCCGCCAATGGGTGTCTTTGACTGTACCTCCAGGCACCCCACTGGGATGTCTTCTGGAAAATCTCAAATCTTTGAAGCTAACACTTGACTTGAAGGCATCAAAATTAATATATCTCTGGAATAAGATCTAGATTAAATATCAACTAGATGGGAGTTCAAAATGACCACTTAATGGCACCCTAGATCCAACTATTTTAAGGGATCTTAATACATACTGCCAGCGAACTGGTAAATGGAAAGAGGTTCCTTTTATCTAAGCATTTATCTATCTCTGTTCCATTCCCTCCTTGTGCTCTTCTTGTTCCCTAACCCAACTTCTCTTAGCCATGAAATCTATACAACCTCCGCTAGATGATGCTACAATGCTAGATCCAGCTAATGAACCACCCCCTTTTCGCTGCAGACCTGTCTCTACACCACCAAAAACCCAAACTGCTGCCTCAGTTTCTCTTCCTCACCAGGATGCCCTAGAGCCTGCTATCTCTACCTCTCCAGACCCCTCTCCTTTTTCTTCTGTGCCAGCTGTGGGCCACTCCAAACGCCCCACATTGGTGGCTACCTTCACTCCTCCTGTTACCCACTCTAAGACTACAATTCCTTCCTCTCCAGAGACACCTGACCCAGCAATGGTTCTACCTCTAAGGGAAGTTGTGGGAGTAGATGGTCTCGTCAGAGTACATATTCCGTTCTCTCTTAGTGAACTTTCCCAAATAGAAAACAGACTGGGGTCCTATACTTCTAACTCTTCCAAGTTTATTAAAGAGTTCCAGTATATCACTCAATCTTACAGCTCGACTTTCCATGATGTTCATATGATTCTTACTAATAACTTACTTCCTGAGGAATGCAGACAAGTCTGAGAAGAGGCAAGAGTGCATGCAGATGTCACCAAACAGACGGCACATACCAAATTGGCTCTGAGACAGTGCCAGACCAGGATTCCCAGTGGAATTACAATTCTGCAGGTGGTTTTTTAGCTAGGGACAGGTTTATTACATGCCTTCTGGCTGGTATTAGGAAAGCAACCATAAAGCCAGTAAATTTTGAAAAACTTCAAGAGGTTGTCCAGGACAAGCAGGAGAATCCATCTCAATTTTTAGTACACCTTACGAAGGCTTTACCAATCTGGACCCTGAAAACACAGAAGGTAAGCAACTTCTGATGGCATACTTCTTTTCCCAGAGCTACTCCGACATAAGAGCTAAACTTAAAAAACTGGAGAGGGGACCCCTAACTCCACAGACAGAAGTCTTAGTGCTGGCCTTCAAAGTGTACCATGGGAGAGGTGATAAAGTCCGCAAACAAAAATGCCATATGCTGGCAAAGGCTGTTCGACCAGCCCCAGCCACTACCCCAGACTCATGGTCCCCTAAGATTCAGGAACCATCAGATACCTGCTACAAATATGGTTAAAAAAAAAAAAAAAAAGGTCATCGGGCAAAAGCCTGCCCTAACTTCCACAGCCAAGAAGGCCATGCCCTAGGTACCATCAAGAGGGACATTGGGCTGTTGATTGTTACGAAGAACAGGGGGACATGACTCTCAGATAACCCTCCAACTGATCTCCTAGGCTTGGCTATGGCTGACTGAGGAGGCCGGAGCTCCCCTGACCAGACCACTGCCATCACTAGCAGGGAGCCCCAGGTAGTTATCGTGGTATGTGGATGGTCCATCTCCTTCCTCTTGGACACTGGAGCCACTGGAGTCCTGATGGAGTTTTGGGGACCCACTTCTTGTTTTTCTATTGTCGGGATAGGAGGACAACCTTACTTCCCTCTCCAGACCCTACCACTTAGTTGCATTTTTAGGGGTGTACCTCTCACCCATTCCTTTTTGGTAGTGCCAACATGTCCCGTCCCCTTATTGGGAAGGGATCTTCTAGCTAGGCTGGGAGCCTCTATTTCCTTTGCTACCCACATTTGCCTAAACCCAGGCTCACCAGAAGTTTCTCTGCTCCTTCTCCTAGCCAAGCAACCTACTAACACTACTATGTTATTTCCTTTACCAGCTTCTCAGGTAGATCCCCGAGTCTGGGATG
>NC_045030.1:156828204-156846673 GCF_008632895.1 Mastomys coucha
CTCAATTAAACCTCTTACACATGGAACTGTTTGGGCCTAGTGTGTGGTATGTTCTGATGTGACTCACTGTTCTAGCATCACATGGGCCTGACAAGCTCTAAATAAACAAGATGTAAAATGTGGAGATGACTCCACATGTTGTTGAGAAATAGAAAAATGTAAGCAGCACAGTGGTCTAGATGATATGTAAGATTATACACTATTGATTCCTTAGTATCTTAGTTAGTTTATCTATTGCTGAGACATCACAACCAAAGGCAGCTTGGGGAGGAAAAGATTTATTTCATCTTGCAATTCCAGGTAATAATCCATCATCCAGGAAAGTAAAGGCAGGAATCTGGAGGCAGGAATTGGATACAGAGGCCATGAAAGAGTGCTGCTTACTAGGTTTGTCCTCATGGCTTGCTCAGCCCAGAGGCAGGACTGCCTACAGAGAACAGGGCACTCTCACATCAATCACTAATTTAAATATGCACCAGAGGCCAATCTGGTGGGGCCATTTTCTCAATTTAAATTTTCTCTTCCTAGATGATCCTAGCTGTAGTTACATTTCTGGAATTTTGATTTCTTTTAAAAACACAGAAATATAATAAGAATACATTTTCGTTTTAATCCCAGGTACAAAGATATTAACCTGCTTTGGACTGTCCACAACAGCTCACTTTGATTTGCCTCATGCTCTAGCAGAGACATGGGTATGCCAGCTACAGATAATTTCTGCAATTGTGTGATATTTGGGATTCTGGGAACTTTTCAGAGAGTATGTAGATGTTAGGTCCCCAAGAGGTGTGCGGGTGGTTGTTGGTCTTTCAGGGGGGTTAGTTGCAGTTTATTAGTTGTGCTCAAAGAAGAAACAAACAGAAAGAAATTAGATTTATGGATCTCTAACTCTCTCTGCTTTATCCCCGTTTCTCTCTTATCTAGTGATGGGGGTAAGTCCGGGGGAGGAGTGAGAGAAAGAAGAACTCATAAAGTAATAAAGACCAGCTACTTGGCCCTAGCTTATGTCAAGGTGACATAAAAACTAACTAGCTCATTCAGTGAGGAAAGAGAGGAAGGGAGCTCTATTAGGATGATAAAAATTATTTTCTGTGCTCAATCAACATGCCTGCCATGCTGGACAGGCAGCTGGCTAGGCAAAGTTGTAAAACTACCTTACTTTTCCATATTGTTTATGTATGTCTCCAGTTCGAATATAGTTCTGATGAAATGCCCTGGATGAAAGAGGAGAGAGGAGGATGGCTGGAAAAGTAAGTTCTTGCTTCTAAAGTCTTCCCAGTATCCCTCAGTGCAGAGTAGTGAATAGGCCAAGATGCCATTGAGAGTGTGTATTACATAGCTGTCAACTCTTCCCCTCCTCCTCTTCCTCCTCTCTCTTCCCCTTCCCCATCTCATTCTCTGATAGGATCCATACTACTCAAACTGTATGTGAACATCAGAATCTTGCTTAGTATGCACCCCCAAGCCTCTTTGTCAAGTACTCTATGAAGTCTGGAGAGTTTACTGTGTTTTCAATAGGCATGCCAGGGCGTTCTCATGGAACTAATTTGCAGATTATGCTGAGGAAGATTCTGTAAGGCAGTTTAATAATTACCTTCAGTGATGAAACCCATTATTTCGTACAGTGAATATACACTAATAAAATCATTTTCTGGTATGAGCATCTTTATATTGTCTTTTCATCTTGATTTTTCTTAGCAGGAATAACAATTTGCCCAGCCACCTAAAGTGTAAATAAAATCCTGAGAGCAAGGTGGGAAATTGTAACAAAAGGAAATGGAAGGTGTGTTTCATAAAGTTAAAAAGGATGCATGGAACATTAAATTGGATTAAACACATATATATTTAAATGACAGTCTCCTACTGACACATATTCTCCAGAATAGGAAAGAAACGTGAAAGCAGACACCTGACCCCAATGTGAGCAACACTAAGTTGGTGCCTCAAAGTGTGGAGCCAGGAATGGCAGGATCAGAGATCACCTGGCAACTTGTTAGAAATGCAGACTTTGAGGCTGCACCTCAGATCCCCCAAGCCAGAGATGCATTTTAAAAAGAAGCATAGCTGACTCATATGCACTTTAA
Organism: Mastomys coucha; assembly: GCF_008632895.1. NCBI lineage: Eukaryota > Metazoa > Chordata > Mammalia > Rodentia > Muridae > Mastomys > Mastomys coucha. Next base: position 156,830,289 of record NC_045030.1, read on the forward strand.
AGGTTGAGAAGCAGTAATATAGAACACAGGCCAACATACATAAATCAGTGAGACAACAATTAAGTATGGACTGTGTGATGCGTATTGATGAATGGCTCCTAGCTGATGGATGCTGGGCCGGTCACATTAAAATTGCATGAGAAGCTTAAAATGCAGCCCCAGACCCAGAAATTCTGAATTTCAAGTGGATCCTAGGGAAAAAATGATTTGAAAGGAACCTTCTGGGTAATGTAATTATATCTCACAGCCAAGTTTGGGTGCAGGTTATGAGGAGGGAGAGTTCTAGACAAGGGCAGGACAGAACAGAGGACTAGACCTTGAATTGAGCCTTTGAAGAGAAGTGTTCAACATTTTAAAGAGATGGGGGAAGATACGGAGGATACAAGATGGTGTTATTGAATCTTCCTCCAGAAGCAAAAGCTTGAACTGAAGGAACTATTCCCTCTGGACTTTCTGCTGGATATGATGAGCTCAGAGTGTCTTGGGGGCCATTTGATTCATGTTTAGAAACAATTTACTTGAAGAGTAGATTTCTCTTCTCAATTCCCACTTGGGACTAATACATATGGTCTTTTGTCACATCTAAAAACAATGTTGGATTCTTGCTCTACATCAAGCAGAAATAAATAACCTAAGCTTGGAAAGATTTCAGGAAAAAAGTGAAAATGATTTCTGTGCGTTGGCACGATATTTGACTGGGTTCGTTGCAATGAAATGGGTAATGGCAATGATTATAATTTGAAATTGGAAATATTGTACAAATGCCAGATCATGGTGTAGATCCCTCTGTTCCCTCCACAGTGTATATTCCTCCCATCTCTCTCATCTCTCCCCTTTTAATCTAACTGCACAGGCAACCTTGACATTCACTATGCATCTTCTTAACCCTTAATCAGATTGGCTATTCCCTCTTCAAAGTTTTCTTTTGGTTAACTCTACTTTGGCTACATATTCCATGTCTCAGTTGATAGCATTATATTATCAGCTATCTCTTGCTTTATAGGCTTTCTTTATTAAACCTGAAGCTCTTTGAGGCAAGCATTGATTTTTTTTGTTGTTGTTCACATTTGTATATCTAGTGATGAAAGTTCACTTCCCATACATTGGTGCAGTGGGGCTAAAAATGGTTTTCCTCGCCACCTTTCTGAATTCTCAGTTGAGACATCTGTAATACAGATTAACAAGAGAAAATCAAGCAGCAATTTAGCAGTGTGTATGCCTCATATACACATGGGAGATATCTAGGGCAAGTGAGTATCCAAACAGTGGCCTTGTCTTCTAGCTTAAATAACATGAACGCTGACACTAAGAAGAGGGTGGAACACACCAGTACTGGAGAGAGGTCTGGAAAAACAAGGTTGATCAAGGTTTTGTGTTTGTTTGTTTGTTTTGTGTTTGTTTTTTAAAATAGAGGTAGCTAATATAAAGACATAAAAGGAACTTGAAACCATTAGAAATAACCTAGGTTGGGGAAGGTGGTAGAAGATGGGAGGGAAGGGGAGAGAAGGAAGGGGGAAGAGAACCAGAAGAGGGAGAGAAAGAAGAGGTAGTTAGAAGAGGAATAGGAAAATGGAGAAAGGCATGAAGAGTGATAGAGAGGAAAGGATGATGCGCCCCATGAATGCTTTTATATCTTGTTTGTTATGGTTGTAGTCTACTGCATGGGAGAGCCATTCCCTGGTATGGTCTAGCCAGAATTGGGCAATAGTCATAGGGACACTGTGGCTAGTGAAAATGAGCATAGAGGGAGGCAGGATTTCTAGACTTCACATGTTGTCAAGGTGGCACACACCTGACACACCTGGTGTCAGTGCTGAGGAGGCTAGAAGAAATCCATCTGGAGCACAAGTTAGCCACCAACTAGAAGCCTAGAGTTTTCTAGTGTGTATGTTCACAGGGCTATGTCATGAAAGTCATTAACCTGGACAATTTGTGTGATGGGATCACTAATAGATGATACATTCTCAGCACACAGAGGGGCCCAGGGTACCAATAAATGTCCCTATATACATGCACCGAGCAGCATCAGGGAAAAAAGGGAATATGAACTGGTGGAGCCAAGAGAAGAAAGAGGTTCACTTCCACTTCTCTCTGCTGGCAATGTGGACCTGCACAGGGGATGGAGGCTATGGAGGCCAATCTACTACTGTGGAGTGAATGTATGATGTACAGGTACCGCAAGAAGAGTTTGGAGCAATTCCTTGGTAATGTGCACGAATTTCAATTTCCAATCAATAACTTTGAACTGTTATCCACCCCCCCAAAAAAGAGCATGGCCCCTAAAGTCACTGCCTTCTCAGACTGACTCCTACAGTATGGAATAGTTACAAACCTTGTGTGACCTACCTGAGGTCATTGAATTGACAGCCAACATATAAACACCTGAGTTGAAATCAATATTTATGTTAGTAAGTTATTGCAACTTTTGAAGCTATTTATCATATGGAAAAAATGAATACTACATTCTGTTTTCCTCTATACCCCCTGTGCTTGTGGCTAAATCATGAGAGAAACACAATGCATCTTTTTCATTGAATCACTATTCAAATGTTGAGCCCATTTTCTGGTTTGGCCGAAGGTTTAGGGCACACAATGGGCTACATACTGAGTCACCGTACTGAGTACACAGCAGAGGAAGAATGACAGCATGGAAAATCGGAGGGGATTTCAAAGCTGATTTAAAAACAAATAAAAACCCCAAACCCACTCTAATGAAAAAGCCAAACTGAGGGTTTGCTTTTGTAGCTTTTTGAACTGTATAGCTCATTCCAGCTAGATGCAGCCAGGTCATTAGGTATGGCTTCCTCATCTGAATTGGTACCTTTTTGATGTGGCTTTGGGGGAGCAAGGTGAAAAGCAGTCAGGGGACAACTGCTTTACATGTGTGCCTTGCTACTGCTCAAAGGATGAATTTACCGGTGTGGAGAGAAAACAGATAATCCAAACATGGCCTTTTCTTATACGGCTGTGGCTATGCTTAAGTTTATTTCATGTTTCAATCTTTTTTCTCTAGCTTGGGGTCAGAACACAATCTCATGCCTTCATATATAAGGAACAACAAAGAACTAATTATTATGCCAATATATAGTTCACTTTTGCTATGCCATTAACTGCCATCAACTGCCATTATTATAGAGTCGGTGAACTGGAGTGATTTTGAGGGGGTAGGATGGGGGAGGCTATGAATTCCTTTCAAGGACAGTAGCTGGAAACCTAGGTATGGTATTTTGTATGATTGCTGTTTTGATCCTAACTGCTGGCCATTGCCATCAAGGCACTTGAGACCTTGGCCTTACTTTTTATGTGCAAAGAGTAGAGCTGTCCTTTAATTTAAGACAGAATTTGTGCCTGGAGAGCTTGTTAGCAGCCACATGCTTCAAACAAGTGGCTCTGTGTCTGTCTTCACTTTGGACTTGCTGCTGTGCTCCTGTCTCTCAGAGCTTTTGATTGACTGTTGTTTTTTTTTTTTAGTAGTTAAATTTTCTAATTAAATACACCATAGAATCTTCTTTTAGTAATGTCACTTTTGTTTCCTGCTTCCTTCCAAGGTCATTCATTAAAATGCTTTAAAAAATGAAAGTGTGAAATATTTTGGCATTATGTTAGACCTATAACCTCCCAATACTGTATATGTTTAAACTCTCCCTCCCTCCCCCCCCTCTCTCTGTGTGTGTGTACAGCTTCTGGTGCATATGGGTTTTCATGCACATATGTGAGGACACATGTGGAGGTCAGATGACAACCTCAGATGTCATTCCCTGGACATTATCCACTTTTCCTTTCTTTTCTTTTCTTTTCTTTTCTCTTCTTTTCTTTTTCTTTTTCTTTTTGAGGCAAGGTCTATCACTCACCTGGAACTCACTGAGTAACCTACCTTGGCTGGCCAGTGAGCCCTAGGGATCAGCCTGTCTCTACCTATTCCGAGCTCTGAGATTAGAGGTGTGAGTATATATGATTTGTGTCTATGAAAGCATGTCATAATGCCAGTTGTGGAGGTCGTAGGGCAAGTTTGTGGAGTCAATCCATTCTTTCCTTCCACAATGGTTCCTGGGTATCAAATTCAGATTGCTAACCTTGCACAGCAAATACCATTGCTCACTGGTCCATCTTGCCAGCCTGATACATATCTCTGAAGGTGGTTTTCTAAAGTAAAAATAATATATTCACTTACAAATAGAAGCTATGGAAGGACTTTAGACTCGGGTAGAATTTTATATGTCATTTTCTGCAACATTTTCCTTTGACAATTGAAGTTTAGAGAGGTTAAGTGGCAGGGTGTTGTTAGATTTGGGACCAGAATTTAGTCACTCTCTTTTCTCTCATGGTTTTTCTCTTCATAGTTATGGGAGGACAGGAGGGGGGTGTATTCTATTCAACCACATTATCTTAGAGATACTCAGGCAATGGTGAGGATATGTGATCATTTGGCACTGAAATGTTGTTATTCATGGCCTTCCCAGAAGCACATATGCTTTTCAGTAATAAAACACACACACCAGCAAAGCTCCAGTCCTCCAGAGACAATGCCATGAGGGAATCTGTAGTTTTTCACCCACATGTCTCCTCGGAAGCAGAGACAGCCTCATGAGTGGGCAGGCAGAGGCACACTGGGAAATCTATTCCAACAGCAACAAAAAGAAATCACCCAACACATACTCCCTTTGAAATCTGTGTTTTTCTGAGGGTCTGAAAGCTTCCTTCCATCTCTCAGAGTTCTCTCTACTAAAAGCCATACAACCTTAGGAAGAAAATTATTTTGAGTCACTCAGATTGCATTAGTGTACATTGAAGGTTCTTTTGTTGTCCCCATGAGACAAGAGCTTCCTTGATATGCTTTTGTAATAAAGGAAAGCAGCCAGGAGATAGTGTCCTGAAATGAGTTAGGTCTCCTCAAGTCACATTGCCTAGATCACGTTTGGGAATGGGCAGACTTGCTCCTCTACAGAGGCAGCACTTCTGCACATGCTCAGAAGGAATCATCCCTGAAGCAGTGTTATGTTAAGCATGCAGAGCATGGGAAGCATCCTGCGACTTCTTGTCTGGTCCCATTCTGCAATTGCTGAAAGACTCCACATGGGGAAGGAAAAACTACTGAACAGTAAACTTCAATGAACTATGTATGTCCTTAATTTTAATTGTAACCTATACATTTCATCAATCAGAGATATAGTTAGTTCCCTTCCTCATTTTAACCTTTCTGAAATCTCCTGTGTGTATGTGTGTGTGTGTGTGTGTGCCGCCCCCCCCCCACAACAATGCATTTTTTGTAGAGGTCAAAGGACAGCTATGTAGTTAGCCTTCTATGTAGGTTCAGGTTCTCAGGCTTGGCTGCAATGACCTTTACTCATGATGTTAGGATATTTCTGATGGTTGGCGGTGTCTTGTAATCCCTGGAAATCTAGACGGTAATTGTCCTGTAGCTCTCACATGAATGGGCCACAGATTGATCACAGTATTCACATGATCCTTTTAGTCAGTTCACATGTGTCAAGTCCAAAGGAAATTCCAATTCTCAGTACTCCAAAAGGCAATCCAAACATGCAGAAATGAGCTCAACCTGGACTCTGAGAGAATTTCTGGGGATTAGATAAAAGCCAGAACTCCTCAGGAACTTGTGAGGCCAGTGTCCATCTGCCAAGGAGTCATTTCCCTTACCTTTGGCAGAATATGTCCATATGGCTACCCATGGTGTCCATCAGCCTATCAAAGTGCATGCTGGCTTCCAAGCTTCCTCAGTATTGCAAGTACCTATTATGCACTTCAAAGTCCATGCTAGCATCTGAGCCCTTCTCACCTCTCCTCTGTACTCTAAATTCCCTCCAGCTCACTAGCTTCCCATCCCCCAGCTATTCTTCCTTCTTACAGCCCTGCTGTTTTCACTATTCTTGGCTCTCTCTCTATTCTCTACCTCTGGCTATTGTCTCTTCTCTCTGGATATTTTCTATCTCTTATCTACAATAAAATATTTCCGACCCCAAGTTGCTGCTGGAAAACCTCACAGAGAAGTTGGGCATAAAATGTTGGGAGTCTAAGGCCCGCAACGAGGCTGGGACAGGGCACTCCCAAACTCCTGGACTTTCAGGCATCTCTGAGTGGCATGGAGTTGAGAGCAAAGTTGGGGCCCGGCAGGCTGAGGACAGCAACTAGCCTGGGGTTGGGGGAATGGGAATTCTGGCTTTGCTCATCGATGAAGGTCCTTAGCTTGGCTGTGGTTGTGGCTGGGAGCACAGAGAGGCCTTCTATGGGAGAATTAAGCAGTGGCTCTGTAGGTGAAGGCCTTTCCATGCTCCCCCATGATGGTTCTCGATGAAAGAGACAGTCCTTGGTTCCAAACTGCTTACTAGTTGTTCATCGTGGAAAATGGATGTGTACTGACTTCTTAGGCTGGACTCAAGATTAAATACCTTTTGCAGAGAGGAATGTCTAGGAAGGGAAGCTTATTGGCTAAAACCTCAGGATTAGCATGGAGAACTCTCTTCTGGGCCTACTGTGACCACGGGTCATGTTTCCTTATGTGAGAAGTGTGGCATGCATTCCAGACCAAGAATTAGGAAGGGAACAGGGAGGCACCTACTGTCTCTGGTGTGTACCCATCCAGTATCTGGGGGTCTCAGACTTGCTATACCCACCAAGCTCCTGGCATGATTTACAATCCCACAGGTTTTAACCTGTCTTCTGTGGATTATTCACATCACAGTATTAAAATACTAAGATTGAGAATGCAAAGAAATAGAGATTTGACATTTGTAAGAGGAATACTTGTTATTGAAGGGGAGCTTTATACTTTCTTCCAGTGTACTTACCAAATGCTCTATGAACTCTGAGGAAAATGGTTCCATAGGTGGTCAGAGCTCTTTACCCATTTCATCAAGCATGTTTTGCAATACCTTTGCTCAGAAGTCCCCAAGGAAAAGCATGTCAGCATCAGCATGTGCAGACGGTGGCAGCAACAAGGAAGATCTCTATAGTGCCAATGCAGACCTGTCTTCAGAATGTGTCACAGCAACTCCACATGGCACATAGGATAAGACCATATTTCCCTGTGGCACAACACAGATGTAAACATCAAAACATGGGTATAATCATTTTCTTCTTCCTGCTGCTGTGATATACACCATAATCAAGAGCAAATCTGAGAGATAAGGGTTTATTTGGCTTATGCTTCCATATCATAGACTGTCCATAACTGGGAGATAGGAACTAAAGCACAGTCCATGAAGGAATTCCACCCATTGGCTTGCTCCTTGTGGCTTGCTCACTTAGTTTCTTATAAAACCTAAATCCACCTGCCCAAGGATGGAACAGTGCCTGAAAGGCTGAGCTATCCCACACCAATCATCAATCAATCAACCAATCAATCAATCAAGAAGAAAGAAAGGAAGGAAGGAAGGAAGGAAGGAAGGAAGAAAGAAACAGAAAGAAAGAAACTATCTCACAGACTTGTCCACAGGCCAATCTGATAGAGGCAACTTCTCAATCAGTGTCCATTCCCTTTTCCTAGGTGATTCTAGTTTGTGTTAGGGTGACAAAAACAAACCAGCATAATGGACATGGAAATTCTGTGAAAAATGACTCAAGGCTGGAAAACAGCTAAGTAAGTGAGAACAGTTGTTGTGAAAGTCTGAAGACCTGAGTTCAAATCCCTAGCACTCAAGGAGAAGCTTAGCATGGCCCCAAGTACCTGTAACCCCAGAATTTGGGGAAAGAGATAGGTAGATCCTGGGAGTCTACTAACAAGCCCAGGCAGCCAAAATGGTTAGCTCCAGGCTCAATGAAAAACCCTGTCTCAAAAAATAAGGTCACTAGAAGAAGATACCCAACATGCTCCTCTGGCTCTGTATGCATAGCCACACTTGCATGTATGCATATACTACACACAATACACTTTTAAAAATTATTTGAAAAGTTAGACAATAACTTTGAAAAATTTTTAGCAGTTGTATCAATTTATTCTGTTCACAGCTCTGTTTTTGTGTATTCATAGTGGTGAAATATTGTTAAAAGATATGCTTCATAGTGTCTGATCCTAAAGATTATACAATAGACTTTTAAAGTAGTGAGTAGAAATTATTCCATGATTTAATTTAACTTCAAGTATTTTCTTTGTTTTGGTCTCTGTTTCTCTGTTTCCCTGTCTTTCTCTGTCTCTCTGTCTCTTTCTGTCTGTCTCTGTCTCCGTCTCCCTCTCTCTCTCTGTCTCTCTCTCTTTGTCTCTCTGTCTCTGTCCTCTCTGTCTCTCCCTCTCTCTCTGTCTCTCCCTCTCTCTCTCTCTCTCTTCTCTCTCTCTCTCTCTCTCTCTCTCTCTCTCTCTCTCTCTTCTCTCTCTCTCTGTGTGTGTGTGTGTTAGGCCAATGTCAGATGTATCCAGATGTATCTCCCCATTTCTCTTTACCATGTTTGCTTTTGACTTCACAGCAAGTGAATTGACCCATTCTCAGGCCCTCCTCACATTTCCCCCTTCCTTGGTGTTACAATATATAATGATGCTATAACTGATGAGGTCTTAGACTCTGTTAAATTGTGGCCAAGCCTGGACAGCATGCACATCTTCTGACCTCACACTGTGTCCACTAAGTGAACAAACAGAAGAGTGTTGAAGAAAGAGGGAAGAATAACAACTTCTCAGTAGCAGAAAAGAGACTCATTCCTTGAACAGAATTTTCGAGGTGTTTTGACCTTTGTGATTTAAACTTGATCATTTTGTTTAATCCTGGTATCTGAATTTCTTGCTGAAAAATTATTAGGGGCATGGACTTGGATGATCTTTATTTGCTGTTTAGAGTAGAGGATAATTACCTGCAGTGGTTTTTAATCATACCTATGAAGACTCCACAGGAAGCCAAATATAGTTATAGCAGTTAACCTTTTAAGTAGCATGGTTGTTTTCCAAAAGTGGCAAAAGAAAAATTGCAGAGGGCAAAGTGATGGAGAAGAAGCAAATAATGGCTGAGGGGCCAGTTGACACTAAGAGGCAGGCACAGGTGGTTGGAGCCTCTCCACTTTTGGTTCTCTCCAAATGCACTATGTATTATAACTAGTTTTGTGAAATTCAAATGCTAGAGTGCTTGTTATAACACTAAATGAAGGGTCAGAAGCCAGGAACTCTGTCCTAGAGATACAAAAAATTGTACTCTCCTTAGATTGAAGGTGCTCCAGAGATAATTGGACATTTATGTGATACTCAGGTTATTAATGAACATTCTATCTTTTTTCCAAATGGAAAGAATGACAGCAATTGTGATGCCACTACTGACAATCCACACATAATCTCACTTCGTCTCCTGGAACAATCTTGCAAATAATTCATGATGGTGATGGTTAACCTTCATTGTCAGTTTTCAGAAACTGAGAATTACCTAGGAGGAAAACCTTTAGGCTTGTCTTTGAGGGCATTTCTGGAGTCATTTAAGTGAGGTTTGAAGAGTCAACCCAAATGTGGCCAGCACTCCTGGCTTCCCATACTCAATGACAAAGAGGAAGCTCTCTGAATATGAGCATCCATGTCTCTGCTTCCTAAGTGTGATGCAACATGACTAGCTACCTCCCACTCCAGACCCCATGTCTTCCCTCCTATGAGAGACTGTATCCTTAAGCTACAAACAAAATAAACTTTCTTTTCTTAAACTGCTTTTGTCAGGGATTTTAGTCACAGCAATGGGGAAAGAAAGCTATTCAAAATTCATTCTTATTCTATTTTTACAATAACTGGCCCTTGGATGTTACTCTTGGTGGCATAGCACATGTGACAGAACCAAGTTGCAAACTGAAAAACTCATGCTTATCATTCAAAATGCTTTCATTTTAAATAGGGAGGCAGCTATGGGGGATGTATTTCAGGATATATAGAAATGAAAAGTATAAATGTTGTGTAGAACTGAAGAATTCCATTTCATTAACAATTTTAGGGAAGACATTTCTTTTATATTTAAATTAAAACAACCATAGATTGCTATGCTCATAGTACATTGGTTAAAGGTAAAAAGAAAACAAAATTGCAAGGGTTGGCTAGGATTTGGAGCAACTAGAATTCTCATACACTGCAGGTTGGAATACAAATTGTTAAAAACACTTTGGAAAATCGTTTGGCAGTGTGACAAAAGCTGGTTATTTGTCTAGTCTTTTGGATTTCAATCCTTGATATAGAGCCAACAGAAATGTGCACATATGCTCTTGAAAAGGACTCACAGAGGAGTGCTCATAAGGTACAATATTAGAAATCGACATCGAATAAATATCTGCCAAATGGTGACCAGAAAAGGGAAGGATATGTTTGGGAATGTTTGCCAACAGAATGCTAATTTATTGTTATATATGGACAGAACATAGATGCATCTCATAAATGTTATCTAAAGACAGAAGCCAGATACAAGTTTGCTGTATATGGTTCCATTTGGTTAAAAACTAGGGTCACTACCAGGATCTAGGAGGCAAAGGCAGGAGAATCAACTGCAGCTAATGTGCTCAAATGGTCTTCATAGCAGTGAATAAGACATTGTGGAACAAGCTGAATAGTGGAGACCAATACCTCCAACACCTGAGGACTTTCTTTTTTCTAACCTCCAGAGCTTTAAGACCATAGCACATACTTGCACACACACACACACACACACACACACACACACACTGGGCAAACAGATGCACAATTTTAGAATTTCCAATAGTAATTGATTTTGAAGTAAGGATGGAGGAGTGTACCCACTGAAAGAGAACACAAGGGGACACTTGCACTTGGTGGTAATGTTCTGTAAGCTAATCATACGTGTCCACAGCTTGTGACACTTTATCATTGTATGAGTTTAAAACGAGCAGTTTCTAATATGCATTCTAAAAAAACAATTTGTATAAAACTCTTGTGCAAAAAAAAAAAAGGGTTCAAATAATGTTGTTCTCATGTTGGATTGTTTTGCAGTTAGAGAAGTTCACTAGCTTAACGCTTGGCTTAGGGTATGTCTTTGGAACTGAGAGAAGACTTGGTCCCTTCCCAAACTTCTTTTATCAACAGTGTTTTGTATGACCCATATTAAGCAGAGAACAATGAAACTGCAGATGTCTCCAGTGTCCTAGAAGTTGATTTTCTAAAGGGTACCTTTATTGACTTAATGCAGTCAAAGAAATTCAGTATTTAAAAAAAAGATTTTTATTTGCATATGTGCATGCATCTCTCTCTCTCTCTCTCTCTCTCTCTCTCTCTCTCTCTCTCTCTCTGTGTGTGTGTATGTGTGTATGTGTGTGTAGCCTGAAGAGGAAGTTGAGTCCCCTGGAGCTGGAGTTACAGGAGGTTGTGAGCAGCCTGATATGGGTGCTGGGGACCAAACTCTGCTCTTGAAAAGCAGCAAGTGCTCTTAACCACTGAGTCATCCCTCTGGCCTCTGAAATTAAGGATTTGTAGTAGAATAACAATGTACGGTGGAGGATTGGATATCGGTATTTAATAACAAGTTTATACAATGAGGAAATGGATTGTTTAACAAGGAAAGTCTAGGGACTCATTGGTTGGTAGAGTTCTTGCCTAACATGCATAAAACCCTGGGTTATACACATGGCATGACATGGCTGTATGAGTGTATACCTGTCATCCCAGCACTTAGGAGATGGAGGCAGGAGGATTAGAAGTTTAAGTCCATCTTTAGCTATATGAAAACGTGAATCTCCCCACTGAAAAAAGTACAAAAGGAAAGTACAGAGAAATCCAGGAGTTCTGGGACCTTCTATGAAGCGAGTAAATTGTTCAATTTTGAATAAGAAGTTGAAACCTTCCAAAGAGCTTACTTGAAGAGCCTCACTCATCAAGTTCTTCATAGGCCTTTGCTTTCATTCCATTTATTAAATGGTGCTTTTTATGATTTTCTTTGTAAAAGGAGCTTCATAATTATGCATGAACCAAGTAGTTCAATATAAGGTCAGACACCTAGGTCTTGTGATCAATCATGTGTGGGCTTTTCCATCTTGTTCTCTGGGATTGGGGCAGACATTAGGAGCAATGCAGATAGCAATGTATTGATCTTCATTTGCATAGGTCTTGATGGAACTTGTGCCTGGACTCAATTCTAAAGGTCTTTTGGTAAATAGGATCAGGTAATTTATTTTTAACTGAAATAGAGTCAACATATGAATTGGGGGTCTAGACACATGGGGCCAAGAAAGAGTTTCTGAGGTTTGAGAATAGGAAGTATAGAAAGGGAGAAAGAAGGATGATAGGTTCCATGTGACTGCCCTTCTGCCTGGCTTTGATAAAATGCCTAGGTTCATCCTATGAAATATGATTGAGAATTCCACTGAGAAGTCAGATTTTTGTTGTATGGAATTGGAAGAAGATTGTTTAAATTTCAGGAAACCTAGGGGATAGTGGCAATGGATGGCTTCTGGGGAAAGGAATGTCAGTTTCCTTCAGGGATGTGACCTCTAAGAGACTTTCCATACTCCAGTAGGTGGCTCTAGGCACATACTGACAGCACTAAGTAGACCCTGTACATTTAAAATGAATGCATGAAGTTGGGAGGGATAAGTGATGGGGGGAGTTGGAGGGTGGATTTGTTCAAAATGTGTTATAAGTGTGTATGAAATTCTCAATGACAGCCCAGCAATCCAAAGAACCATGGTTATTTTTTTACATGCTTTACAGAGCCAGAAGAACTTGTTGTTTGTTTCTGTCTATGATCCTGGCCTGTTTTGGAATTCAGTGTGTAACTATGTAGCCTAGGCTGGCCTTGAACTCATGTTGATTACTTGCCTCAGTCTCCTAAGTGCTAGGGTCACAGGCTCCAGTCACCATACCTGGCTCCAAGCTTGTTTCGTGTCTATATTCTCCTCTAGCTCCTTGGAGTCAGGGAACCCCTGGACCTTAAACATGGACAGATGGATGATACATAGTACATATATGTAAAGTAAATAAATAGGTAAATAGATTAGTACATAATACAATAGTTTCTTCCAAGACATTCTCATTTTTTATTAGCTGAATGTAAATCTTAGTTTTTCCGAGACTCTATAGAGTGCACACACACACACACACACACACACACACACACACACACTGACTGCCTGCCCACCCTAACAAGAGACATGGATCACTCATATTATTGAAAGGGGAACATTCAGTTAAGGGTGTTTGTTTTCATGGCAAGCCTCAGCAGGAATGAGATTGTTGCTGTGTGTGTTTACTGCTGAACTGCTTAAGGGGCAGCTGAAGGTAATTTGAATTTGTGCTTTCAGATCACAGCAATCTGCAGTCACTTTGCAGAGAGCAATGGTTTGTTTCTGTTTGTTTTAGTCTTGCACCTGAGCATTGCTTGCTCCACTGCCATATTCATATTGCTTCTTTGCCAAGGTCTACAGTGAGAGCCACCTGGTGTTGGGATCTGAGCTGAATCAAAGGCACAGCTTTCTCTCTTGAGGCAGGTGAGGAGCAAGGCTGCTATTCACTCTGCAGGCATCTGCTGTGGAGCAGAGCTACGGTCTCAGCACTTATTTGTTGCTTGCCCAGAACACAGCAGCCTAATACAATAAATAACTTGTCATCTAGAAATTTCTGTGAGTTAGGAATATGGGCAAGGATTATCTGGGACTTTTGGCTCATGATCTCTACAGGGTCACAGACGAAGACTACATTTATCTCAAAGGTTGATGGCTTTGAAGCTCACACACAAGGTCTTTGGCAGGATTCAGTTCTTCACAGGCTATTGGACTGAGGGCCTGAATCTTTCTCTGGCTGTTGACCAGACAGCAGCTCTTAGTCTCTCTCCATGTCAACATCTCCGTAGGGCAGTTTACAACATGGCATCTGCTTCATCAAAGGGAGTAAAAGGGAAGACCGAGCTAGAGCTATAAATATAGAGAGATCAATGCCAGTATTTTACAATGTAATCCTTGAAGGCATGATGCATTGCTTTTTGTCACATTTGGTTGTCAATCACTAGGTCCAGCAGGAATTCTAAATGAGGGGATTGCACAAGGGAATGGCTAGCAGGAAGTGGAGATTGTTGGAAGCCATTTTAGAAACTGCCACCTTAGGAGACTTAGATTTCTGGCAAATTTGGTGGCTGTTAGCTGCAGGAGGCTGCCTATGTTATTTTGGTGTTGAACTTTCAGTTTTCTCGTTTGCAAACTGGGGGTTAAAACTGACTGGTGAATTGTCATTTATTCATAGGACATTAATAACTGCTGTACTTCTGGGCTTGATTTGTTGGACTTTAGTATAGGTACTAAAAATTCTTCATTGTGTTGCTCAACCCTTTTGGCTTCAAAGAGTAAGGACTTCCTCAAGGAAACCAACCCTCCAAGGCTAACACCCCATTGTGTTAAGGATTAACTCCATTCTCTTCTGTTGCAGTCTGGCTCCTTCCTGGTACATAGCCTTTTATTATTCAGTTTTTGTCTTCCTGCTATGTTCACTGGCTGTATTCCTTCTGAAGCTGGATCCTATCTCTCAACAGTTCCTTCCTCCATCTTTTTGAGAACCCAGGTATGGCTTGTGGTTCACTGGAAATTCCTAAATAAATAGACATTCTTATTGCTCTGAGTCCCCATTTCATGTCAGAATTTCTGGGGAGTGTGCAAGACAGGCTCACTGCGAGTCACTGTATACCCCAAATATGGTGTTTTGAACTTCTTATATTGTATGGGTCCAAGAATTGCTGAAAGAAGACTCAAGACTTGAAAAGTATGCAAAAGACAAAAAGCATTTATTCAGCCAACATGCAGGGGTCAACCACCCAAGCAAATGGCCACCAGGAGAAAAACTCACAGTCTCCTTTTAAAGCCAGTTAGGGGTTTTCCAGCTGCAGTTGGGTCACCTTCATCAGGATTGGCTGAGCTTATATTATGGGATATTTGTAGACTTCTGCCTGTTCTAAAATGGAGAGAGTCAAATCCTCTCATTATACAGAGGAACAAATTCAAGCACCACCTCTATTGGATCTACAATGTTTCTTTATTAAGTGTGAGGTACACATTCAAAATGGCAGCAATATAGAACCTGAATTAGGATTGTGGATTTGAGACAAGCCAGGGCTACACAGAGATACCCTGACTCAACAAAACAAACAAACAAAAAAACCCAAAAACTACAAATTCTTTCCCTCTTATATTATCCCTTTCCTTATTTTTATATATGTATGTATGTATGTATGTATGTATGTATGTATGTATGTATGTGTGTGTGTATGTATGTGTATACACATATATACATGCATTCATACATACTCTGTTTCAGGCATGTGTAGAGGTCATAGAACAAACTTGCAAGAGTTGTGGGGTTTTTTTGTTTGTTTGTTTGTTTGTTTTTTAACATGGATCCTAGGCATCGAACTTGTGTTGTCAGACTTGGCAACACTTGCTTTTACCTACTAACCCATCTTACCAGATCTTCCTTCTTTCTTAGGGATTTAGAAAAAAAAAATCACATACCTGAGGTTAAAAAATTTTGTATGAGAGGGGCCTCAGTAAAGAAACTGTCAACATGACCACTCCATGGTATAGTTAATAGGAAGTTTTTTTTTATTTATTATGAATAAGAGAGAAGGTGTATTTTAGAGGTATCTGGAAGAGTCTAAAATAGAGAGAAAGAGAAAAAGGATGGAGATGACCAGGACTATCTGCCCCAGAGACAGGAGAATAGGCACTCTCTATTTTAGACTCTTCCAGATACCTCTAAAATACACCTTCTCTCTTATTCATAATAAATAAAAAAAACTTCCCAGAGGTAAAGGTCCCTTTCTTTGGCAGACGAAAACCTGTTTCACAATCCCGAGGAGTACTGGCTTTTATCTAAACATCTTATAGACCAGTTCAAATTCATTTCTGTATATTTGGAGTGCCAGTGAGACTTAACAAATCTATAGTGGGATATAAATATATGATGTGTCTGAGACACTAAAGACAGAAATATGAACAAGAAAAATTAACTCAAAAGTCTTGAGAGATTCTTTTCTATTGACAAACTTCTGACCTTTTCTCTTTCCTCTTTTCCCTTCTCCTACCCAAAAGTAGAGTAGGCAAAGACCTATATAATTATATTCAGTGAGAAGGTTTCACCAAATGACAAACATACTGATTGATTTCAGTGGAACTGCAGCTTGCCCAGTCCCTGCTGACTGCCCAGCTTAAATTGGAAAGCATAAAAGAGAATCTGGGTCCCTGTAAACTTTTTATTCTAGAGTAATAGAGGACCACGCCCTTTGTTTCCCCATTCCATGCTCTAACCCCCATGACTTCTCTCCAATTAGGAATCAATCTATCTTTCTGTTTTCCTATTGAAAATAGAAGTTATAGCCTGCAATGCAGTTTCATTGATATTCCATGTTTGTTAGCAAAGGAAGATTTTTTTTTTTATTTTAGATATTTTCTTTATTTACATGCAAATTTCTCCATTCCCATTTTCCCCTCCA
>NC_045030.1:156848087-156859393 GCF_008632895.1 Mastomys coucha
TTTGTATACCTTGGATATTAGCCCTCTATCAGATATAGGGTCGGTAAAGATCTTTTCCCAATTTGTTGTTGTCCTATTGACAGTGTCTACAAAGGAAGATTTATTGATCCTTTCTTTTTCCATTTTTGTTTGGTGATACTTATTTTCTTTTAAAAAAAAAAAAAAGCCTCAATTGTAATCCCAGCACATGGGAAACAGAAGTAGGATGATCATGAGTTCAAGGTCATTCTCAGCTAGATAATGAGTCCAGCCTAGGTTATATGACACCCTGTCTCAAACAACACCCCCTACCCCGAAAGCCTCATTTCTTTCATTAATCTTTTGAAACCTGATTCCTTAGTATAAATGAACTAAGTGATTTTGAGTACAGGGTAATTGAGTCAATCTTTATATTATGTAGTTGAGAAAAGACCAAGAAAAACTAGTAGTGTGCCCCAAAGCACACAAGCAGTTATTGTCAGAGCTGTGATTGGAACCTGTTTCTACAGTCTCAATTTAAAGACTTTTAAGTGCTAATCAATCAGCTAACAAAATATTCTTAAAAATTTTAACGAATGTTTCTATTTTTTCAGTTTTAGGATAGAAACTACTATGGAGATAAGCTGTCATAAGGAAGATTAGAAATAATATTTTTTACTTGTGCTGGTTATTTTTTTCCAATTTGATACAAGTTAGCTTCATCTTGGAAGACAGAACCTCAATTGAGAAAAATGCCTCCATCACATTGGCCTTTAGTCACATCTGTGGAGCATCTTTTTTATTAATGATTAGTGTGGGAGGACACAGACCATTGTCATCCCTGGGTTGAATCAGAATGTAACCTGATCACACCACGGGGAGCAAGCCATTAAGTAGCATTCCTCTCCAACTTCTGCTTCAATTCCTGCCTCCAGGTTCTTGTCTTGAATTCTTGCCCTGAATTCATTCAGTGATAGACTGTGACTGGGAGTCCCAAGATCTCCCTGGTTGCCCTGTCCCCAAGTTGCCCCACCCTCCAGGTTGTTTTGGTTATGGTATTTTTCACAGCAAGGGAAAGTAAACTAGAACATTACTCAAAGTTTTACTCTCTGCCCTCAAGTGTGTGAGGATTGAAGATTTCCCAACAAAATTTCCTAGTGTTCTAGTCAGAAATGCCCACTGCCCAACTGTCCAAAGTTTTGCTAGGATTCTTCAACTACATCTATCCTATTGGTACTTAACCCAGTTCGCCACGTCCTGATGCTTCTATCTACCTTCTGAAGGCTGCCCAGACACCTCGACTTCGAAAGTATTGTGTCTTATGCTCTCTGCCCTTTGACCCTTGATCTTAACTAAAAGACTAAATAATTACCCCTTTTGCATTTCCCCCCATGTGGTTACTTCTGATTTCCACCTTCCAAAAATACCTTTGGTTCATCCTGGCATCCTTCATCTCCTTACAGCACATCCTATCTACTCTCTTATCTGCTGTGGTGCTCTTTTGTTGAGAGCTCACATAACCAGCAGAATGTGCTTTTCAGCCTCACCTTGCACTGCTTCCTACTGTTCTATGGGCATAAGCCCTGTCTTGACCTGGACAAGAACTTCCTGTAGGGCAACAATGAGGGACAAGGTTTCTACTGTAGCCCCCATGACTCCTGGCAGAAAACCCCTATGTGATAAAATTTAGATGGAGATAACCAAGCAACAGAAAAAGAAGAATGACTTTGCCCTATGCTACATGGTGTGGTAAGTATGAAATTCATTTTTAAAATGTTCATTTGTTCAACCTTTCATTTTCTCATTGACTTCTATAATCCAGGTACTGATGTGACTTTCTGGCTAAAGGGGATCAGACATTTGGCAGCATGATTTTCACTCTTTTTGCTTGTAGTTGTATGAGGAAAGAAAAATTCCAGAAATTTGGAGTGGATAATATTTCTATGTATTAAATTACAAAATGTTCCTTTAATTTTCTTTCCTTTTAGGTGGCTGGAGAGATGACTAAGTGGTTAAGATCACGAGTGGAAGACCTGGGCTTGGTTCCCAGCACTCACATGGTGGCTCCAAATCATCTGTAACTCCAGTTTCAGGGGATCTAGTGCCCTCTTCTGACCTCTATGGGCATTAGGAATGTGCATGGTAAACATACATAGGCAACACACCTATACTCATTAAATAAAAAAATTAGTGATGTATATAGAAAAGGATGAAAACCAGAGAAGTAGCCATTGTGAATTCATATGTATAGCTGCCCTGCTGTGTTCAGAAGACATTTCCTAGTAGCCTACTGGCTCTTAGACCTTTTCTTCCTCTCTTCTGCAATGATCTTTGAGTGTTGGGAGCAGAGGTGTACTGGCTAGTTTTGTGTGTCAACTTGACACAGCTGGAGTTATCACAGAAGGGAGCTTCAGTTGGGGAAGTGCCTCCATGAGGTCCAGCTGTGGGGCATTTTCTCAATTAGTGATCAAGGAGGTAGGGCCCCTTGTGGGTGGTGTCATCCCTGGGCTGGAGGTCTTGGGTTCTATAAGAGAGCAGGCTGAGCAAGCCAGGAGAAGCAAGCCAGTAAGGAACATCCCTCCATGGCCTCTGCATCAGCTCCTGCTTCCTGACCTGCTTGACTTCCAGTCCTGGCTTCCTCTGGAGATCAAAAACCATGTGGAAGTAAGCTGAATAAACCCTTTCCTCCCCAACTTGCTTCTTGGTCATGATGTTTGTGCAGGAATAGAAACCCTAACTAAGACAAGAGGTAAAGTATATATGTTTCCTTGAGGGCTGAGCATTCTGCCGTCTCTTATTTTCTCTTCCTTGACTGGTTGTGTTAATTACCATCTCTGTGTCAACCACCATCTATTGTAAATAGAAGCTTCCCAGATGACAGTTGAGGTATGCAATGATCCTCTATCAGATGTATAATAGGTATGTATTTTTTTTCTCACCCTGTAGGCTGCATTGTTACTCAAGAATTGGTGTTCTTTGTTGTATGAAAACTTTTTCAGTTCCATGAGGTCCTATGTATTAATTTTGGGTTCTAATGCCTGCACTATTGGGGTCCTGTTCAAAAAGTCCTTACCTGTGACAATGAGTTCAAACTTATTCCCTACTTTTTCCTAAATGAGAGTCTGGGTATCAGGTCTTATGTTAATCCAGTTGCAACAGGGTTTTGAGAAAGCATGCATCAAACTTGTGCCCATGACAAAACAAATCCCAGCATGGAGAGCAGACCCGGGCACACTATCCCATCCCTAGTCAAGAATATGTTGGAAACTGACAGCTTCTGGGAGAGGGAAAGATGAACAGTTTTCTTTGAGACTGTAATCTCTGGTAAATCACCATGTTTCTGTGGAAGGCTACACATCTATGAATATTTGGAGGGCACAGGATAGTCTTGAAATCTTTATAAAGAATAAATGACACAAACTTGGGTGAGTAGGGAAGTCAGATCTGGGAAGAGTTGAGGGAGGGTTAGAGAATGTGATTAAAACAATAAAAAAGGAAGTAGCCTTTATCTTGACTTTACCTCTTAAAAAGCTGAATTCCTTGAGTTCCCAATAATATCCAGAGGAGATCCTTTTGTATGATCAGAGAAGGCAAAGAGCAGTGTGTGTGCCTTTCCTGTTATATTTGGAGTTTTGGAAAAAAACAAAGAAGAGGGCTTCTTAAATAAAAATTATTTTCCTGAGGATCTTGTAAGAGCTCAGATCCATAACCAGCTTCCTGGCTGTTCTAGTTGGCAAGAGTCCAAAGTGGGTTGCCTTTCAGATGGAAGTAGCCAACTGTCCTAGTAGAGATGTTGTCAGAGATAGGTAGTAACTCAGCAGGAACCTTCATGGACCATACTGGAGGACAGAATGCTTATTCTAAGTTCTCTCCACTTGCCAGTCTCCAGTCAAGAGTTTGTGACAAAGGCATTGAGGAGAAGGGGGACTGAGAAGAAGAACAGAGGTTTATCAATGTATTATATTGTTGGAATAGGTGCTTGGAGTTCTCTAGAACAAAGAAACAAAGAAAAAGTGGACTGTTATCTTCAGAGACTATGGACAAAAATGTATATCGACTTTGTATTTTAGTGTCACATTGCTGTGAAAAAATGGTCTCTCTGGGCAACCCAGATAATTAGTACAAAATCCTCCATCTGAGAGCTGAATAACGTGTAGCATGAGTTTATAGTTTTAAAAAAACTACTCACCCTGTGACATCATGCAGTATGTCCAAATATTCTAATGTTCTATGTTGTCCTCAATGACCCTTCCTCAAGAAATCATTTTCAAATCAGTCAACAAAACAATTAAGACAAACAACAAAAACAATTTAAAAACAATTTTAAAATGTGCTGATAGTAAGTCATAGTGATGTCTTGAGAGATGGCTCAGAAGTTCAGAGCACTAGCTGCTCATTAATAAGGGCCAATTTAATTCCCAGTACTCACATGGCAGCTAACAACCACCTGTGATTTCAGCTCCAGGAGATATGTCTATTTTTTTTTTTTTTTGACTTCTGAGGGGTACTACATACAGACAAGTAAGAATAAATCTTAAAACAATAAAGAAATAACAGTCAGGATATAAAGTTAAACTGTCCATCAACTAAGAAGTAGCAATAATAATGTAGTGTGTTTACATGACAGAGTCTTATTCAGTTGGAAAAAGATGAAATCCTGTTGTTTGCCACAACATGAGTGGAAATGAAGAGAGACCATTATGCTAAATAAAGCAGATCCCACTCAGGAATTCAAATGTAGCATGATCTCATTTGTGTGTGGAAAGGGCAATGTTGATGCTGAACTGGAGAAACGGCTCAGTTGGTAAATTATGTGCTATGGGAGCACAAGAACCCAAGGTCAGAGCCCAAGCACCATCACTACCACCACCACCCACACACAGATGTAAATGTCTTTAGAGGTTGAGATACCACACGCTTGGGAGAGTGGACTGTGGATGGGGTGGGGGAGATGAGGAAAAGTTGGCCAATGAGTCCCAAGTTACAGATATATAGGATCACTACATGAGGGTGGGTACAAGTATGTACTGCATAACTCAAAAAGCTATAAAGATAGTTTAGAATGCTTTTGCCATAAAGAAATGATGAAGATTTAACACAGATATGTTTAACTTGGTTCAAATGTTTTTGAATATAGAATGTATACATGTATCAAAACATCACAGCACCTTCATTAACAGATGCACCTTTGTGTATACATCAATTGAAAACATAAATTTGAGTGAAAAATCTATGCACACAGAGATACCTGCACATCCATGTTTACTGCCGTGTTTTTCACATTAGCCAGGCGATGCAACCAGCCTAGATGTCAATCAATGGATGAATAAATGGGTAAAGTGAATGTGATCCATAGGCACAATGGAATTTTAGGTAGCCATTAAGAAAAACAAAATCATGACATTTACAGGAAAATGAGTGCTGTTTTCACCCATATAAAGATCCTAGATTGTTTGCGTGTGTGGTGTGTGTGTATGTGTGTGTGTGTGTGTGTGTGTGTGTGTATGTGTGTTTTGTTTGTTTGTTTGTGTGTGTGTGTGTGTGTGTGTGTGTGTGTGTATAGCTCATGAAACCAGAAAGGGAACCATGAAATAAGATAAAAGAAGTTAGGGTGGAGGTGGGGCAATAGAATACATGTGACATGAAAGCAGAAGAGAGGATAGTAGTGGGATGAAAGCAGGGGATGGGGGAGGAGAAGAGGGAGGATGATTGACAAAATAAGAGAATGTCATGATAAAACCCACTACTTTGTATGCTAATTTGAAAAAAAACTAATAAAAATAATTAGGAAAAAGATTCGCTGGAAACAAAACATGTTTTAAAATCCGACTTACTCATTTCACTGCAAGGGGTGCTGGCCAGCCCAGGGAAACAGGCTTGCCTTAATTAGTCACTATTGTCTTTCTGAGGACTTGAGGGATGTTTTGGAAAGGAATGTACTGTATGGTTTCTGCCTGTAAAATTCCCCATGTTTAGACATTTTGGCAAGTAAGTTTTTTGCCCAGTTCTTGTATCAACTTCATTGCTCTCTCTTGTCCAGCAGCAGTCTTACTTCCATGCCTTCCACCAGCTGTGAGAAGGCTCTCTTGGCCTGCACCATAACCAAAATTAAGGTCTCCTCTGCATAGCTGGTGAGTCTATTTCGAAAGCTAGCTGTGATTCTCTTTGGGAAATAAGCCACCCTTTAATTTTGTACCTACCCTCAACACTGGTACCAATACTGTGTTCTCTCATGAACCATCTCAAGCTTTCCTTGAGTGCTCAATCAACTGTCAACAGTCAATAAGAGCATAGTTCCCAAATGGAAGAATACTAATGAATATTTCCTCACTGGACTGAACATTCTTTCATATAAATAGCTGGGCTTATTGACTACATGTGGAAACTATTTTACTTACTATATCCCACTTACTTCAAAAAAACAAAAAAGATTGGCATAGTAAATTTGAATGACTATGAGCAGAATTTCTTCCCATAGTGACAAGAGAAGGGGAATTTGCATGTTTAAAAAGCTGTTATGAAACTTCATTATGCATGTGCAATTTATTTGCTCTTAGCTTTTCCTCTGCGGAAAGATGAGACTTATTCAGTCTCATGTGAATTCTATGGTTGAGTTGCCAAATATGAGTGTTATTATAATTTATAAATCATAATCCTCTTGTTGGCATTTTAGTTCCTCAAAAGGGTATCTTGTTACCTTCCATAAGATTCTGTTCACACCCCTCCTCCCTTCTGCTCTATCCTCAGCCACTGTGCATTTCTCGGTCATTAAGAGACTGAAGGAAAGCATGAGTGATGGAATACGTTTAAAAAATCAGTATTACTCTGAACATTATTTCTGCTCTCCTGTTTGGATTAAGATAACAGAAATAAAATTATTTGAAAATTGTGAAATATTAATTGTAAAAGAAAAGCAGACTACCTTGGCCAGACCATAAATACACACATGTATACATAATACATGCTTGCATGAATGCACACCTGCCAGGATGCTGGAATGCTGTGGTAGTTTCCCATTTTCTCATAGGTTTGGCACCTCAATATTGTGGATGCAGCTCCTAAACGTGGTTTGTAATGTGATTTCCTTCAAATTTATATTGGTGAAACCAAGTGACCAGAAAAAAATATGAGTTAATTTGGGTGCTCTAATCCAATATTGGAATGTTAACAGCATTGAGGAGCTTCTAATCCTTCCAAATGAGGTCATGACATATCAGAGTTAATGAGCAATCTTGAAAAGATCCCAGGAATCAGGTCTCTGGGTAATGGTTTACAAAGTCCGCCTTGTTCATCTAGAATATTTTCCATCTCAGTTTAGGAAACAAATGAGTGAGTGTTGTTTTAGTGGTGGTTGTGACTAACACCAGCATGCTTAAGATTCTATCATTTAAAGGAACACTCATTACTATTTCAATTCTCAGAGATGTCTATTGTAACTTGTATCAAACTGTTAAAATAGGACATATTCATATATGTCATAGTGGTTTGAATGAGATACCCACCATAGCTTGAATGTTTTGTCCCCGTTTGGTGATGCTGTTTGGGGAAGATAGGAGGTATGGCCTTGTTGGAGGAAGTATGTCACTCTAGGCAGGTTTTAAGAGTTAGAAGACTCATACCATTTCTAGTTAACTCTCTCCTCCTTCTGCTTATGCATCAAGATGTGAGTTCTTAGCTGCTGCTCTAGCCACCATACCTGCAGCTGGTCTACCTCTGCTCTGCCACCATAGACTATAACCCCCTGAAACCATAATCCCCAAACAAACTCTTCTATATGTTGCCTTGGTCATGATATTTTATTATGACAATAAAAAAAAGTAACTAATACAAAACTACACCTTGATATTCATATGAGCCATATCAAAATGTTGAATATTTTCAATGTCCTGAAAGACAGCCTTATACCTTTGCTGAGTCAATATGTTTTTGTAATATATATGCAGGCATTTTTCTTGATTATCTATTTAGTAGTTAATCACTAGGTCGTGTTTATCTCCAGTAATTGTTTGCTTACACTAAGTAGTTACTTAAGTTACTAAGTAGTCTTTCAAACGTTCACTCCCATCAGTGCTGTATGAAGGCTCTATCTCTGTGTCATCACTTAGTTGTTCTCAGTTGGTAATTTTGGTTGTTCTGCTCACTGTATGATAACATCACATTGTGGCTTAAGTTTGCTCTTTCATGATAATTAATAAAGTTATAGACCTTTTCATTTGCTGATAGAAAATTGGATATTCTCTTTGTAAAGTGTCTATTCAAGTCTTTCACTTGTTTCTAAATTTAAACATTTGACCTTTTGTATTTGTTTGTAGGAGTTCATATATATTATGTGTATGAGGATTTTTTTGGTACAAATAGATGTTTCATCAGTGACTGGCCTTTTAATTTTCTTAAAAGTGTCTTTCAATAAACAGACATTTTTATTTTAATAATATTCTATGTATCAAGGTTTACTTTTATGGTCGATGCTTTTGCAATGTTTTAAAGAAAAAAATATATACCTTTTCTAGATTTATTCACTGGGCAACAAGAAAATATAACAATGAGTAGAAGAGCTGAAGATCATTATGTCAAGCAAACTAAGCCAGACTTAGAAGGGTAAATGCCATTTTTTTCCCTCAGATGCAGTCTGGATGAGCTGCTGTCTTTAAGGTCAGCTTGACACAAGCTAGGGTCTTTTGGGGAAAAGAAGCTTCAATTGAGAAAATGCCTCCATAAGATCAGCCTGCAGGCAAGCCTGTGGTAATTTTCTAAATTAGTGGATTATATAAGGAAATCTTCTATCAAATGAATGAATAAATAAATAAAAGAAGCAAACAAACAAAAAAGAATAAGATCTAGCACTTTTACTTATATGAAAAATTGGAAAAATTTTTAATTCTATAAAATCCATCATGGCTAAAATTTAAAGATTTTCACCATAAAATGTTTATAAGGATGTGGATTAACTAGAGTTCTCATTGTTGGTTCATTTAAAGTATAATTTCATTTCTTTGTTAACCCATTTGTCAGTTTATTTGTAACATTTGCCTATGCTGTAACTTCAAATTTCTACTCTTGGGCAGTTGATTAGCTTTCATAGTGCTGAAAGAAGGCTGTAGAAGGAGTAACTCATACTCAGTGGCTGACCCTGTATGCTATAATACTAACCTGTCAGGTAAGATGTGCTCATTGTAATAGTGGCATGAATGTTTTGGGAATACCCAACCATTTTCTGACTAGATTTGAAACACTATATAGGGAGGAATTCATATCTGATATTTTAAATGTAGTCAAAATTCCAGGGCTAAAGAGGTCATAGGCCCTAGTGTGGAACCTACAATGATTGTGAAATGAACATGTCATCAAACTAACCACTAAATATTTATGTTCAAATCCATAGATTAATACTGTTGTGTTCAGAGAAACTGTTTTTGCAGTGGGTTGTGGCTAATACAGAGACTTATTATTGGTCAGAATTCTGAGAATAATTAATTGCTGACTTTTCAGCCCTAAATATGAGATCTGTATTAATACCCACTTCAAATACCAGGACACATTGTTAAAGGAGGGGATGGAGAATTATGAGCCGGATGATGGAGAGGAGTGCTATGAATTAATGCCTACTGGATATGACAAGACTGTTGCTCTTAGAAACTCATAAGAGCTATGATTACCTGCCCAAGATCTGCCCAAGATCAAGCCCATTAACATTTCAATGTAGATGAGGAGGAGTATAAAAGATCCCACCCTTACCAAAGAAACTGTTGGTAGTTAATGGCTGTTGGGAGGTATAACTAGTGGTAAATGGCTCATGATCAAGTAAATAACCCACACTCATCACACATGCACATGCCAGCAACCCTAATTAAACCAATACGATTGTTTTTTAATAAAATATGTGCTTGTTTCTGTTTACCAAAAATTAGAAATAAGACAAATATTTATCAATAAATTTAGACAAGCAAATTTCACTCTATTCATGCAACAGTATAATATTCAACAATAAAAAATAATGAACTACCCAGGTGAGTCTCAGAAACACTATACTAAAGGAAAGTACTAGACACAAAAGAATACATGTTGTACTATATCATTCTTATGGAGTGATTGAAGTTGTAAAATAATGTATGCTAAGAGAAATTATAAGTAGACAATTTTCAGTCCTAACTGATGTTTTTCTTGTAGAGGAAACACTGTAGAGCTGATAAACCACACAAGAAGAAAAACATATTTATTGAAAGACAAACCCTGGTCTTGCTGGCCGGTAGTTTCAGTTTCTGCTTGATGGCACCAAGATGACAATCCTTACTGTGAGCAGCCCAGAAATCATATACTATGCCTG
Source organism: Mastomys coucha (assembly GCF_008632895.1). Lineage (NCBI taxonomy): Eukaryota > Metazoa > Chordata > Mammalia > Rodentia > Muridae > Mastomys > Mastomys coucha. Next base: position 156,858,370 of record NC_045030.1, read on the forward strand.
TGTGGGCCATGAACTTTATTATACATCAGAGAAGGCCATTCAGAAGTTTGTGGCTCTTAGAAATGACAGGGTGCTGCTATTGAGGTGACGTAGCAGGTAGACAAGAAATTAAAAGGGCTAGAGAGGAGGCATCAGCAAGGGAGAAAGCAGTTATGAAGGGCATCCAAGCCACGATGTGAGTTCTGAGAGTGGTCCTAAGGAGTTTCTGCATTTCTCATTATCTCCCAGCTAAAATGCCTGCTATGCTGTGTAAACCTGGCTGACTCGGGATGTACTGTGTCTACCAGTCTAGCATTGAATTTGTGGCAATTCTGCTGCCTCTACCCCTCAGATGCTAAAAGTATGGGCATGTACAATGCCTAGCGTTTTCTCAATTTTTTCTTTATTCTTTCCTTTCCTCCCTTTCTTTCCTTCCCTTCCCCATCTCTCCTCTATCAAATCTCTCTCTCCCTACTCCTCGTTGTAGTCCAGATGGGCCTTCAACTTGCAGCAACCCTTCTGCCTCTGCTTCCAAAGTACTAGGATTACAAGTGTGTACCTTTAAGTACTCCATTATGACTTCCTTTTCTTCTTATTAGTGGGCATTATTGGAGGATGTTTGGGTACTACAATATTTGGATAAACAAGGAGATATTATAGAAAGAAGAAAAGGTGGGCCATTTTCTCTCCGGTGAGTTTCTAAGACCGGAGCAGCCAGCCGGGAGGCACATGCCCCAGGAGTCGCAGGGGAGTTACAGGGTGGCAGGGACAAGATAAGCTCTAGTCAAAGACACTAAGAACATCTAATGGTGAAAGGCAAACGCAAGAATCTTACCAACAGAAACCAAGACTACTTGGCTTCATCAGAACCTAGTACTCCCACTGCAGCAAGTCCTGGATATCCCAAAACACTGGAAAAGCAAGAATTGGATCTAAAATCATATCTCACAATGCTGACAGAGGAACATAAGAACGATATGAATAACTCCCTTAAAGAAATACAGGAGAATACAGATAAAGAGGTACAAGCCCTTAAAGAAGAAAC
>NC_045030.1:156864800-156881586 GCF_008632895.1 Mastomys coucha
TCAATAGGAGGAGAGGACCTTGGCCCTGTGAAGGTTCTATGCCCCAGTGTAGGGGAATGCCAGGACCAATAAATGGGAGAGGGTGGGGTGGCAGGCATGGGGCGGGGGGAGGCAACAGGGGTTTGTTTTTGTTGTTTTTGTTTGTTTCTTTGTTTTTTGTAGGGGAAACTGAAAGGAGAAATTTACATGTAAATAAAGAAAATATCTAATAAAAAGAATAAAAAAAAAAAGAAAAGGTGAACAATTACCTGTAGTCAACCACATGTAAATCCCAATTGCAGTAAAATTTCCACTATAAAATGGTTAGTATTATACACTAAAGATGACTTTCTAGATGCTCATGAAGACCTCAGTCATTTTAGCCTGTTCTTTATGCTACTAGAAGCACAAAAATTTCCAAGAAGAGAAATGTCTAGAGAAAAACAAGTGGATCACTCCTGGGGGTTTGACTGAATTGTGAGGGAGCGAAAGAGGGGAGAGGGAGAGAGGGGAGGGAGAGAAGGGAGGGAGTGAGGGGATGGGGAGAGGGGAGGAGGAGAAGGGAGATGGGAGAGAGGAGGAGGAGAGGGGAGAAAGAGAGTGGGAGATTGGGTTCCTCCATAAGGATTATACCAGGAGACAATGGTATCAACTATTGTCTCCAGAATCCTTGTTCTAGGTCAGACACAAATACCAGTTTCTCATAGTAAGTCTTATCTGACAGATGCTTTCCCAAAGCTCTTGGTAGTTTTATTATGGCTGTTAATAGCAGTCCTTCTTAGCTTTGGCCACAGGAGCACCAAAGGTCCATAGTAAATCATTATTTAATAATTTTTAATTTTTTTTCATTCTTGCCTCTCAAAAGGAGTCTTGCCACCAGAAGGTCCCAATAGACCATACCCCCAAGGCCAGAGTCTATCATAAATAGTTTAGAACAACCCACAAACTTGGAGAAGTGAGTTAGCTTTTAAGAGCACTTGTTGCTCTTGAGGAGGACCTGAGTTCAGTTCCCAGCTTCCATATGGCAGCTAACTACAGTCTCTTACTTCAGTTCCAGTGGGTCTAATGCCCTCTTCTGGCCCCAGAATAAGGGGATGATGGAGCTGTAGGGCAAGAGAGTATGGGTGGGTGGGGGAGCACTCTCATATAGGCAAAGGGGAGGGGGGAAGGAAGGTGTGAGATGGGGGGTTGGTGGAGGGGGGTCACAGGGAAGTGGGACATCATTTGAGATGTAAACAAATGGAATGATTAATTTAAAAAGAGTTGGTGAAACTCCAAGGGAGGAGAGATAAGTCTGAGTTAAAAATGACAGTGGCTTTCCTCAAGGGCAGTGAGATGGTCCTTCCTCTCAAAAACCTAAGGCACTGATGAAAAAAAAAAAAATGACAGTGGCTTCAATCTCAGTTATTTGCGAACTTGGCAAACATATAAAAGCATGTGAACCATTGTTAAGGCTCTTTCTGGGGCCTAGGAAGGGGCAGTGCAGATATAGGGTAAAGCTTATATGTCTTAACTAATGCTGAAAATGAAGCTTTGGCAGAATTGTAGGCGATCCCTAGTGGCACAGACTGGTAGAGGGGCAGGGTGCAGATGCTATTTCAAGGTGTCAGGTATGGGTTGTATCTGTCTTATTAGCACTGAATCCCCCACACCTTCAGAGCTGGCATAATGCCTTTCACAGAACAGGTACTCAGCTAACAGGCACTGTTATGAGGGAGAGAAATGAGCCAATATATAGTAAATTCAGTGGCTTATTGAGTGTGAAAGAAATAATCCCAAGTATGTGTATAGCACTAACATTTACCAATCTCTTTTGTATATATAGGAAGTTGGCAGGTCACAGCTTATGGATAGGTAGCTCAAATCTAGCTTTCCACATTTTTTATTGCAATACAGCTATGCTCATGGGTTAACAATTGTCTAGACTCTGTTTTTCCTGCTATAACAGCAGAGATGATGAGCTGTGGCAGACACTGCAGAGTCTGCAAAAACCTGTGATGTTTACTGCATTTATTGTAGGAAAAGTTTATTAATTCCTTGTTGCAATTTGTATATAAACTGTCTCATATAGGCTGATGTATTTGAATGTTTGTTCCCATGTGACATCTTTTTGGAGGTTGTAGGACTTTTGGAACTGTGCCCCAGCTAGAAGAAGTGGACCACCAGGGTCAGGTAGCATCTGCAGGCCTTGCAAGTGACATTTGCCTCTTGCCCCAGCCTGAACTTTCTGCTTCTTGGTCAGTCAAGATGTCATCAACCAAAGAATACAGATGGAGGAACCCATGGTGCTGGCCACGTATGTGTCAGAAGATGGCCTTATTGAACATCAGTGGGAGGAGAGGCCCTCGGGCCTGAAAGTGTTCAATGCCCAAGTATAGGGGAATGCCAGGGTGGGAAGATAGGAGTGGGAGCTCCCTCATAGAGGCAGGGGCGGGGGATAGGGGTTTTCCAAAGGGGAGACCTGGAAAAGGGAAAACATTTGAAATGTAAATAAAGAAAATATCCAAGAAAAAAATGTCAACAGGCCATGAATGCTTCTACCAACATGGCCTGTCTTAGTTAGGGTTCCTATTGCTTGGTAAAGAGATACTATAACCACAGAAACTCTTATAAAGGACAACTTTTAATTGGGGCTGGCTTACAGTTTCAGAGGTTTAGTCCATTATCACCATGAAGCATGGTAGCATCCAGACAGGCATGGTACTGGATAAATAGTTGAGAGTTCTACATCTGAATCTACAGGTAGCAGGAAGAAAGAAAATGACACTGGGCTTTATTTGAGCTCCTGAAATCTCAAAGCCTATCCCCCAGTGATACTTTCTCCAACAAGGCCACACCTACTCCGACAAGGAGACACCTTCAGAATGCACCTCCCTATGAGTCTATGGGGCCATTTCATTCAAACCACCACATGGCCCAAGCTTCTACTATCACCATGCACTCACCACTATAATGGATGGCACCCTCTGAAGCTGTGAGCCAGTGTGGACTCCTTAAGTTGCATCTGTAAGGTATATCGTAACAGTGATGAGGACAGTGGCCAATATATTCCTGATATATGTTGTTATATTTTGATGTTGAGGCTCACGTTAGTTCCTGGCGGTGGGGGGTGGGGTGCAGAAAGGGCTCCTTTGACAGATGACAGGTTGAGAAAAAAGACCTGAGCATCAAGAAAAGTTCATTGCCTTCCTGACTGGCTGGTTAGTTGTGTAGCAAATAAAATGGTAAAGTTCAATTCAAGTTCTGGGATTCATTCAGGAGCAGCTCAAAAGGGGCTGCCAAGCTATACTGAATGAGTACCTGCTACAAAACACTAGAAGTGGAAAGCTTTTCCAGATGAACTCCATAAATGAAACAAGCCTCACTGGTTCCATTAAGGCCTTTGGGCAGGTACTGTAGGAGCTTCACAGACCTCTCAGGCTTGTGGTATTCATACCATTTCCCAGTGGGCCATTGTTCACAGTGGAAGCTGGCTTGACAGAGCTTCCTTTATCATCTGCCTTCTGGCCTTCTCATATCTCCCCACTCCCCTACCTGTGTTATCGACAGTTCCCAAATCAACTTCTTGTATGCACAGTCTTCTTAAATGGAGGCACTCCTGGAGAAGAGCAAACATTTGGCCTCGTGCTGATAGCTCACTAAATTTTTCCAAGGGGAGACTCCAAGGGCATTGAGGATGAGGCTAATCTTCATGGTTCATCCAATTAACCTAACTTCTACTTTGCAGATGAGGGCTCATTCTCCCCAGCACCCCAGTCACTAGTCTCAAATAACCTCACCTGCTATATTGGCCAGGAGGGAAGTGTGCGTCAGCCAAGACTCCTCTGGCTGCTGCTGACTGCAGTGTCATCAATCAATGCCTTACACGTGCTTTCAGCTGAGAGGCAATTAGTGCTACTCAGGATAAAAAACTATAAAAAGGCTGTGGATGGATGCGTTATTGAAGAGACAATCAAATCTGCCTGGCTGGTAGAAGTGACCAGAGGCGGTGGGAGTGTTCCCTATCTGTGCTCAGCAACGGGCAGGCGAGGGTAGAACAGCCTTCCAATTCCAGCTTGTAAGAGTCATTCCAGTGATGGGAACATTAGTCATTAGTGAAAAAAAAAAAAAAAAAACATTACTACTTCCTCCCCTCTGGGTTCTTCCTTCCACAGACTCAGCAATGGACTGCATTGACACATAAAGTTACAGCCTTTGTTTTCATTTTTTAAAAGCAAGAAAATGGACTGATTTCAACATAGTGATGGTAATTTTTGCAAGCTTTTCTTATTTAGCAGTGTTTTTGATAATCTCTTGTATGTTTTTCCTGTGGCCTCTCCCTGCTCCCTCCTACTTACTCATTTGCCTTTCCTACCTCCCCCTTCTCCCTCCGTCATCCCTAGCTCTAGTCCTTCTTTAAGTCCTTGGAATATTTTCTCATATTCTGACATTCCTAAAATATATTCATTTATTGAATCTTCGATCTAGCCCCGTACCAAAAAGAGGGCGGGAAGAAACAGTTAAAAATCTCTCTGTGCCAGGTGAGCCAGGTGCCCAAAGAGCCTGACATAAAATCAGTTAGAGTTATTTACAAGCAAAATTCCATCCTGGGCTTTAAAAGCCTGGTTCCTAGGCCCCTGCTGGATAACCTGTCTACTTCTCTGTCTTTATGGAGGCCCCACTGTGCCTGCTGAGCATTACCTAGGCAGTGCGGTACCACAAAGTTCAGCATTCTTTTAAAAAGGTGCCAAATGTTCTCTCTCACACTATCCAGAAAGGAGGAGACAAAGAAGTAAAGATGAAAGGCAGCATCCAGGGCTGTGTCTTTCATTGTGTTTCATTGCTGGGCCTCTGAGGGCCAAGAGAACATAGGCAGCTTTGAAACCGAAATGGACTCCGTGAGTCCGTAGGCTTAGTGACTGGAGCTGCAAGAGCTGAGAAAACCATAAAGCTGGACTTGGTTCTATATCATTACCCACTTGTTAAAGTGTTGACAACTTGTTGACCAGCAGGCATGATGATCCACATCTGTGGTCCTAGTTACTTGAGAGGCTGAAGCAAGACTATTGAGCTCAGGAGTTTGGGGCCAGCTTCGGCAACACAGGGAAAACCCAGCTCCCAAAACAAAATAAAACAAAATTAAAGACAAAAACAAGCAAACAAAAATATGCTGGAAAAGTAGAAGCAGCAACAGGAGAGAGAGAAGGAGAGAAATCTCTCTTAAAGATTCAAGATGAGGGGCTGAAGAGATAGTTCAGCTGGTAAAGAGCTTGACATGGAAGCACAAAGACCTGCATTCCAACCCAAGATCCCACATTAAACAAAAGCCATGTGTTTTCCGGACTGGTCTAACCCCAAACCAAATGAACAGTGCTTGAGGAACTATCGCAGAAGTTGACTTCTGGCTTCTGAATGTGAGTGCGTGCGCGTGCGCGCACACACACGCACACGCACACGCACACGCACACGCACACGCACACGCACGCACGCACGCACGCGCACACACACACACACAGACACACGCGCACACACACACAGACACACACACAGACACGCATACACAGACACACGCACACACACACACATAGACACACGCACACGCACACACACATAGACACACGCACACGCACACACAGACACACGCACACACACACACACACACACGCACACACACACACACAAACAGACACACGCACACAGACACACACACACACATACACAGACACACGCACATGCACACACACACATTTCCAAAGAAGATAAACTGTGTACCAAGAAAGGCAGTCAACAAATCACTAATGAAAGAACACAAATTTATTCAAGATGGAAATAAAATAGTTTGCTTAAAGCTTACAAAGATTGCTTTATCAGGATAGCTAAGATGATACAGTGAAAATATAAATTTTCATAAGAACAAGAAATTATAAAAGAATAAGGGCAAATTGGATACTAAAAAACAAAATGAAGATATAATTACTGGCAGTACGCAATAAATAGGAATGAATGTAAGCTTATATATGTGAGTGTTTTGCCTGCATATATGTCTGTGCATCACATGCTTACAGTGTCCATGGAGGTCAGAAAAAACCCTGCATCTAGAGTGATGGAGCTGCCTTGTGGGTGCTGGGAATCAAACCTGGGTCTGGAAGGGCTCTTAACCATGAAGCCATCAGTCCAGTTCCAAGACTCAATAGGTAAACTGAAAACCAAACACATTTGAATAGAGAATTTGTGAACTACAAAGCTATTTGAAGAATTTATCCATAAAACAGTAAAGAGATAGTAATGTCAAATAGAAAAGTTACCATGGAGATAGGTTGAAAAACACACAGGCTTTTTTGGGTGAGGTAGTGAGCTCCTGTAATATTCTGGAGGCTGAGGCAGCAAGATTGGGAGTAGGAGCTCAGCTACATAGCAAGATTTTCAAAAAATTTAAGCAGTAACAATGCTTAGGTACAATATATATTCTGTAAGGAAAAAAGTCTGAGAGGCTAAACTGCTAGTGATATTTAAGGAAATGGTTATAAACTTTTCTTATAATTGATAACAGGTATGAATCTTCAGAGCAAGGAACATTTTAAGACTGAGCAGGATAAATCAAAGGATACCCATCACTTGACAATATTGAAACACAAATGAAGAGCAGCAGGCATAGAGAGAAAATATTTACAGAGCTACCAAGTAGAAAAGACAGATATAAGAGAATAATTAGGGAGAGAGCAGGCTTTTCATTAGCAACGGTTGCAAGGAGACAATGAAGCAATATATCCAAGCTGGAAATTTATGCACATATAATTCTTATTCAAGAGTGAAATAAAATACAAATATTTTACAATTTACCAAGTCTGAATGGTGCAACTCTTAGACACCAGTCGAAAGGAATACTGAATTATGCATGTTCTCTAGAAGAGGAATGAACACGAGGGAATGCTTTGGATGTGTGAAAAAAACAGTTAGCAAATCAACTGGTAAAATATGTCAGCATGTATGTTTAATTAACGACTGAAAAGGGTAATTACTTTATAAAAACAAGGAGGACGCTAAATCTCAAAATGACCATAAAATGATGGGGACTATTCAGTCCAGAGTAGATAAGGGGTTGGATTTTACAAAATGATGAAGGTAGCTCATGATTAGTTTAAGGAAACATGAGGATTTTTCAAAATTTTTAAAATAAATATATTATGTCTAAGCACTTCTAAAACTATTTCCCAGCTGACAAATTATTATTTGATTATTCCCGGCCTGTGGGGTTCAGTTATTCGGGGAGTAGAGGGGAACCATGACTGTGGGGAAGAACGGGTGAGAGAGAGGAGGAGACCCTGCAAAGGGTTGTCAAGGTCTACTTTACTTAGAGCAAACTGCTTAATATATACTTCACAAAAGCGGAAAAAGGGAGGGGTGGGGAACAATGGGTTCACTCCAGGGTTGTCCATCTGACGGATGTTGGCAGGGGGTCTGGAACATTTCATGGTTCTTTTAGGAAGGTCTTGGTATACTGCCTCCTGGTAAACAGGCACAGGATGTTTTTAGCCAAGGTGAATGTCAGGCGGTTCTCAGGCTAGTTCTGGGAACTGAAGTTAACAAATCTTTGTGACTTGTCATGTAGGTTCCGGGAATCATCTTTAGTCCTCTGAAAGAACAGCAAATGCCCTTAAAAGCTGAGCTCATCTTTAAATTCTTTCTGTGATAATTTACAGTTTTCAATGTGTCTTCCATTTCTTTAGTTAAATGTATTCCTAAGTTCTTGGGACTGTTTTCTTCATTTCTTTTTTGTGTTGTTCACTACTAGTGTATATGAACACAACTAACTGATTTTTTTTGTTTGTTTTTTTGTTTGTTTTTGTTTTTGTTTTTCGAGACAGGGTTTCTCTGTGTAGCCCTGGCTGTCCTGGAACTCACTCTGTAGACCAGGCTGACCTAGAACTCAGAAATCCGCCTGCCTCTGCCTCCCAAGTGCTGGGATTAAAGGCGTGAGCCACCACTGCCCGGCTCCATAGTAATCTTGAATCCTGAATCCTTGCTGAATTCACTTATTGGCTTTAATAGAAACCTTGGTAGATTCACTATTATTTCCTTTACATACAATCATATCCACTGTTAATTTATATAATCTTCCATCTTCCTTTCTGTATGGATGCCTTTGATTTATTTTCGTCATTTAACTGCTCTGCCCTGGACCTCCAGCATAAAGCTGTATAGAACTATTGTAAGTAGGCATCCTTATTTTTGTCCTGAACTAACAAATAAGCTATTCAGTATATCATCATTAAGTATGATTTAACTGTCATTTTAATGTAAATAGTACTTCATTATCTTGAGGGAATTCTCTTCTGTTACTAATTTGTTTGTTGGTTCTGTTATAGAAATTATTAGTTTTTCTCAAATGTTTTATCTGCATTTATGAAAATAACCATGTTGGGTTTTTGTTCTTTATTAATGTTGCATACTTGATTGATTTTAAGATTTGTGTTAGCCTTATATAACATGAGAAAATATCTGACATAATCAACTTAAAATAAAAAGAGAAAGAACTTCTTTTGGTTTGTACTTTTTGGAAGTTCCAGTCCACAGTTGATTGTGTCAGGCTGTGGTGTGGTGAGCCAGAACACTGTGGAAAAAAGGATGTGGTAGAACGGAGGTACTTAGCTCCTGGTGGTCCAGAAGCAAGGAGAGTAATAAGAGGTGGCTGGACCAAGATATATCCCAAGTAGCTATCCCATACTCCAGAGTTGTACTGCCTCCTAATCTATTATTCACAAATTTGAAGTTCTCAGTTGATGAAACAATTCATTAGCTCAGAGCTCTCATGATGTAACCATCTGTGTAAGTACCCTCTTAGACATGGGAACATCCTAGGCATCTTTCAAACCAAACAAGAGGAAACATGACAATATGTTAGCCCAAGCTTCGATCCAAGGGTATATTACATTTGATTCTGTGGTATAATCCTATTTATATGTTGATAGATTTAGTTTAATATATTTTGTTGGGACTTTTGCTCCTATATCCATTTGGGAAATAGTTCTGTAGTTTTCTTCTCCATTTTTCTTTTTTCTTTTTCTTTTTTTCTTCTCTCTCTCTCTCTCTCTCTCTCTCTCTCTCTCTCTCTGAGACAGTGTTTCTCTGTATAGCTCTGGATGTCCTGGGACTCACTCTGTAGACCAGGCTGGCCTCGAACTCAGAAATCCATCTGCCTCTGCCTCCCAAGTGCTGGGATTAAAGGTGTGTGCCACCACAGCCCGGCCTCCCTTTCCATTTTTCTTTCTTGTAGTATCTTTGTCTGATTTTAGCATCAAGACCTTATAAAAATGAATTGTGAAGGGTTCTTTCTGGGTGGAGGGGGAAAATTGTAAAGAATTAGCTTTGATTTTTATTCAAATATTTGAATATTTGAATAAAAATTCAAATATTCAAATATTTGGCAGAATTCACTAGTAAAGAGAGTTGTTTTCATTATAGGTACTTCAATGATTAGTATTTCAGGCTGTTTGCTTATAACATGTTTATTACAATGTTTTGTTGCTTTGAAAGCCAATTTGAATAGTTTTTTTTCTAAAGATTTTATTTATTTTATGTATGTGAGTACACCATTACTGTCCTAAGACACACCAGAAGAGGGCATTGGTTCTCATTATAGATGGTTGTGAGCCACTATGTGGTTTCTGGGAATTGAACTCAGGACCTCTGGAAGAGCAGTCAGTGCTCTTAACTGCGAAAACATCTCTCCAGCCCTTTGAATAGTTTTTTTTTTTTCCTTTGAATCTTTCTAGATCTTGTCTGCTGTAGGTAGTTTATCTAATATATTGACATATTAGTATTTGTAAAATTGTTTTATGTAGACAATTCCCAACTTATTGTGAGTCATTTATGTTTTTATGAGTTCCTGATGGTGTAAAAGCAATATGCTATTCATTGAGAGTAAACTTGAAATTCTGAATTCTTATTTTTTTCCTGGACTATTCTTTCACAAGGGTGGGCAGTAACAAATGAACTTCAGTTTCCAGTCAGTGTTTCAATGGTCATAAGACCATGACATGTAAAAACGGATGCTTTCCAGGTCTATAGTGTTAAGTCAGGGAGTCCATAGGCAAGGGATATTAAGCACACTTTTTATTTATAACAGTTTAAATTGATGATGTGTTTATTGAGATTCAACCCTATTGCAAGTTGAAGAGTGAAGTGGAAATTTCTGGTTTCTTTGGAGGCTCAGTTGTGTCATGCAATGTTTTTCTGGAAACTGTCTTATGAGAGGATGTTTTGCTGAGGCAGATATGTGGGAAGATGTTTTGCTTAGAATAGACACATGGTATTTTTCTGGAAGCTGCCTGGAAAGGGGGCATGTGATGGTTTGCTAGAATGGATGCTTGAGAGAACACATGATGTTTGGAAAGGGAATAAGTATATCCACAACAGAAAGTGGAGGACACTGTGGCATTGGTTTACCATACCACTCTTTGTTGGTCTTCACTGCGCTTTGCTGAAGCTGGTCTTCACTGATGATGCTGTGGCATTGGTTTGCCTTGCCTTCTTTGCTGATCATCTTTTGTTGTGACTTCATAGAAAGAAATGCACAAAAGAACTTCTCTTTCTATTCTGTCGGTTTCTTGCCACTTCCTTCTACAGACTGGGGTTAGTTGGCAGAGCCTCACTATTTCTTCTGGATCGAATTGCTGCTGCTGATTCATGAATGGTGTTTGAGAGTGGATTGAGCTACCACTGCTGATTCATGTGAACTGAACTGCTGATATCCTGACAATGCAGGTTGGAGTTGCCCAAAGAACCATTTCTAAACAGGTCCATATTCCCCTTGCCCTATTAACCTTTCATTTCCACTACTTCTGGTGGGTGGTGGGGCTAGACAGGAGGTTGAAGCATTTAAGTACACTTATTAAAGTAGCTTTTGAAAAATCTAAGCCTACAGAGGAGCATTCTTACTTCTTATTTCTATAAGGTTGGTAATGATGTACTTTCCTTCAGTCCTGATTTTACATGTATACTCTTTACAGTAGTATAGCTAAGTAGTTTCTCATTTGCTAATGTCTTTCAAATAGCTCACTCTTATTTTCATTGTGTTGCTTTCATTTTTCTATCCTCTGTTTTATGTTTTTCTATTTTAATCTTTTAAAAATGTAAGTACTGAGGATCAAACCCAAGGTCTTGCTTCTGATAGGCAAGCACTCTTTTACCTAGCTACAACCCTAGACCTCTGCTGTAATGTTAATTTCCTTCCTTCAGCTTGGGTTGGCTTAATTTCCTTTCTTTTTTTCTTTCTTTCTTTCCTTTTTTATTTTTGCTAGTTTCTTAAGGTGGTAAATTTGTCTTTTATTCTGAGATCTTCATTCTTTTCTGGCTTTAAAATTGACAACTGTACATTTTCCCCCCTTAAGGACTCATTAACCTGTATTTCATAAATTTTTGGTATACTATATTTTCACTTACCTCAAAATACTTTACAATTTCTATTATAATTTATTTTCTTTCACCAACTGGCTACTTAGATATGCATTGTCTAATTTCCCAGGTTGCTTTCAATGATTGTTGCAGTTGAGAAAGAATATACTTAATAAGAAGATATTCATAAAGTTTATTGAGATTGGTTTTTTTTTTGGACAAACATGGATAGTCTGTCCTAGAATGTATTCTGCATGACTATGCCATATCACTTTTGTCATGTGAGGTCTTTCACAAATGTATATTAGATGTAGTTGTTTTTTAGTACTGTTGCAACCTTTTCTACAAGATTGATTTTTTTAGAGAACTTTATGTCACCTTTCTTATTCTTATGTCACCACTCTGAAGGTGATTTTCTGCCATGATTAAGCTAACAGAAAAATAAATAGCCCTACTGTGATGTCCTTAAATAAAGAACAGGACTTTCTTCAGGTTGACAACTGGCAATAATAAAATAACTTACTTAGTTTGTATTTGTCAGCTCAGTGAATGACTGACAAAGACACAACCAGTTTTTTTTTGTCTTAGTTTTGTTTTCAAGCTATCTGAGAAAGCTTTACAAATTACAGTTATTAGTTGAAAATGTCAGGGTATTTTCTTGCAAGTATCTACTAACAAAGATTGTGTTTGATTCTTCAAGAAAACCATGAAGATTCAACAGCATAGGAAAATATAAGAGGCTGAATTTGTGATTTTGCCACCAAGAGGGTGTTCCAGTGTGTCTAGGGAATTTTGGTTGTAAGTGGAGATACTGCTGGCATATAATTGGTAGAGGTCAAGGACACTGCAATTCACAGGAGAGCACCCCCACAGCAATGAATGATCTAATTAAAAAAAATATTGCTATGATAGAGAGAAGTTGCTTGTAGATTAAAATCTAATTCACCAGATCAAAATAGAAGATTTTAATTTTTATTACCATAAATATCATTTATCCATCCATCCATATATGCATACATGCTTAGATCTTGTTTCACAAAGGAAAAACCTCAGGTACACATGGTATTTTAAAAACTTAACACATGACAAATGTGAAATTTTGGATATGTTTCTAAAATCAGCATGAAAGATGACAAAAGACAACATCAGCAGAAACAGGCCTCTAGTGGAGAGTAATTAATTATGTTATGCAGAGATTAATCATGTAGAGGTGGTGTTGCCTTAAGGACTGGTAGGAATTAAGAAACTGGTCACATGCTTTTTTCTCTAGTGAAGACACATTGTCCTAAGCTATTATTAATTGTGTTTTTATGCTGGTGTCCAGGCCTCTAGGACTGGGAAGAGTATAATTCTAGGTGCTGAAATATGTGGTCTTGTCTTTGTTGGGTGTGTATTTGGTTTCTGTTGCCCGATATGGTTCTTAGGACACTGTGGTGGCTGTGGATTGCCTGGTAGGAAATCTTCTAGTGTGACTACTGGATTTCTTAAACGTAAAATGTGTTTCTGAGTATTGGAAGCTGACACTTAGGAACAGGGATGGGTTAAGGAGGAGTGGAAGGTAATCACAAAGGGAAGGAAAGCAGGGTGTTCCTCTAGAATCTGTCTTGTCTCCTGGGAATGTGGGCAGAGAATGAGGAAAGGCCAAAACATGTAGTCTGTTACACACTAGGATGAGACTGGGGAGCTGGATTTGTAGGAGAGGAATGAAAATGAAGATCAGAACCTTGTCTGCCTACTTAGCTGGCCTACTTGCTTCTCTGGCAGCCTTGGCTGGTGGATTCCCAGGCAATGCCTGCTAGAGCTAGGGGCTGGGACAATGGGATAAGTGGGAAAGAAGGTTGGAGGAGAAGATCTGTGTGATCCAATGGAGATAGGGGTATACTCAGCAACTTTTCTGCTACAGAGCTGGGTTAAGACTAGGGGACTGAATTTGGAGAGGAGAAAAAGGTAAAGATCTACAATTAGCTTCCCTGTTTCCCTGGTGGGTGTATCTTGAAAAATAATAGTTTCAATTGCTCATATTGAGTTTCAAAATATGTTTCATAAGTGTAGCTATCATCAAAAATGTTTTATTTATTTTTCCTGACTCCTCCAGACACAATATGAAATGAGTTAAACACTACCACATGTATGAGTATACCCATAAGGTCTTTTGTTTGATCAAGGTAATGTGCTTAACTTGATCACTTTATAAAATGTCTGTCAGTTCAGTATAATATTAGATATATTGAAAATGGTAACATAGAAGGTGAGGAAGTCTTGAAGTTCCATTCCTAGCTGAAGAGCTTTTGATAATTGATAGCTACTTGGAAAGGAAAACTCAGTTTTCTTTAAGGATATGGTCCGTGATAGGTTTAATGTGCTCCAGTGGATGTGAAGGGGAATAAATATGATCAAAATATGAAAATCTCAAAGGATTTAAAAATAAAACAAGTGCATATGCAGTATACTGTCTCTTCCCAAGTTTTTATACCCATAAACATCCTTATGAGATACCAATTAGTTTTAAGAGAAAATGTATTTATTTTCTTAACATAGTTTTAAATATTAAAGAGCTTATTGGATTTTTTTTATACAAACATGATTTATGAGTTACAATTGTTATGAAATTATTCTTATTCCATAACATATAGTAAGTTATTCACTAATATATTTGTTATAAATAATTTGGCCCTGTGTATTATCCTATGATCATGTGTATACAATTTATCATTGTTTTACAGTTTTCATTGTAACTAATCTTATATAACACTCCTTTTCCAAAGTCTTATTTACTTTAGGTTAATACTTTAAAGATTATTGCTGCTCAGTATATCTAGTATTATGTTGATATCCTTTTCTTGATGACTTCCCTTTTTTGTGAATAGGTAATACATGTGTACACATATAGACAATCAGAAATGAAGCTATAGGGAGAGAGACTTTCTCTTTCAAACACAATCTTACAGATAGTCATTACTACCTGGTATGTTCTGAAGTCTACTTCATGTTAGACATGCCTTATGGAGCCCACTCTTTCCAAGAGACTGATAAATGCAGCTAGCACTTGGACCTGTAGCCTGAAGTACATCCATTCCAGGTGATCTACACAGCCAAGAGTGTGAAATAAATGCTGACGTTATGAGAGTTTTTTAACTTTTATTTTTCTTTATTTTTATTATATGAGAGGAGCCTGGGGTACATGTGGAGGTCAAAGAACAAGTGTCTTTAATAGAGTTAGTCTCAGCTTCTATCTTTATGTAGGTTCAAGGAATTGGACCAGGTCATCATATTTGCATCATCTGGTAGCAAATGCCTCCTTTATCCTTTTACCCTTTTACCTCTTGAGTGATCTCAAAGTCCCCATATACAGCTTCCTTAAAACAAACAAACAAACAAACAAACAGAAAACCCTAAAAGTAGGACTGCCATATGATCCAGCTACACCACTCCTGGATGGATATCCAAAGGATTCTTAAGTCCTACCACATAGAAAACTGAATATCCATGTTTATCCTTGAACTATTCACAAGAACAAAGATGCAGAACCAGCCTAGGCATCCACTTACAGGTGAACAGATAAGAGAAAATCTGCTAAAGGAACAAAATAAAATGCTTTTCAGCAGTAGAGAAAGCGTATCAAGGAATCAGCAGGAAAATGAATGGAACTGGAGATCACACACATATGATACATAAAAAAATGTAAAAGAATCAAAGTGATATTGTTCAGTAGGTCCAGAATCTTTTCCGTCTCCAATGTTCTCTTGATATAAACACTCATGTACACTTTGATATACTTCTGTAATCAATGGATCTCTGTATTCGAACACTACTTTAAACACATAGTTTCATAATATTTTAATATATAATAAGGCTACAACCCTGTCTCTCTTTTTTTACTTTGGTTGCCAAACAAGGTTGTTAATTTTTTAAAAAATATTTTATTAGTTATTTAATGTGAATTTCACATTATGCACCCCAACCTCACCCCTTGTACCCACTTGCCATCCTTGCAACTCCTGAAACAGAGAAAAATATGTCATTATGGAAGTTGTAGTGTGCCACAGTCTGTCCCATAGTATACCCTTTTGTCTATACTTCTTTGCTTACAACTGTTCATTGTAATAACTTATTGGTCTAGTACAAAACCTCTGGCTTCTGCTACACTTTTGATACTGGAACCCCACTGGGACTTCTCTTAGATATCCTGTTGTTGCCTTCTGTCATGGAGATCCTGTAGTTTTGGATCTGTAGGACCTGCCCCTTCATGCACTTCGGGGTGGGCCAATTCAAAGCCTGGGGAATGAGCCTGATATGTGTCTGAGCTGACCAGCCTGCTGGCTCTCCTTATCTCATGCTCTCAGGAATGGGTCACCAGCAACCTCCACTACCAGGGCCAGCTCTACCCTGCTGCCCAGGCTTGGTGCAGGGCCCACTCTCCTGAGTGTTGTAGGTAGACATGGCCAGTTCTCCCATTCTTATGACCCTTGGGCCAGCTTTCCTGCCTGCCATAGTTGACAAGGGATCAGGAAGTAGAGGAGGATGTCTCTTCCTTGTCCATGGCACTACCACCCAGCAGAAAAGAGCAGGGCCAGCTCCCCCTTCCCCACATCATGAGGGTCAGCTTTGCTGTGCTGACCAGGTGAGGTGCAGAGTCTGCTTTCCCAAGTGAGGGACAGGGCCAGCTCTCCCACTCTGATGACCTTGGGACCAGTTCTCCTGCCTGCAAGGCAAAGGGTGTGTGTGGGGTTCATATCTCCCCTGTCACCACATGGCTGACAAGTGCTAGGGCCAGCTCTCCCATGCTCATGTCCTTGGGGCCAGCTCACATACACCCCTGCAACCAGAATCAGCTCTACCATGTT
The DNA here is from genome assembly GCF_008632895.1 of Mastomys coucha. Lineage (NCBI taxonomy): Eukaryota > Metazoa > Chordata > Mammalia > Rodentia > Muridae > Mastomys > Mastomys coucha. The sequence continues at coordinate 156,880,997 of NC_045030.1, forward strand.
GCCCAGGCTGTAGCTGTTGAGGTGCAAAGCCAGCTCTCCTGTTCTCATGACCCCAGTACCAGGTCTCCCACTTGCTACAGGTAGTGAGAAGTGAGGGAGGAGGAAGGTATCTTCCCTCATCCATGTCACCTCATGGGAGATGGGTGGTAGGACCAGCTCTCCCAAACTTGTATCGGGGTCACTCTCCCACGACTCCCAAAATGTGCGGCCTGCTTTCCTGAGTACCACAGCTGGGAAAGGGTGGGGTCATATTTCCTGCTTTCATACTGCCAGAGTCTGCTCTCCTGTGATGCCCAGGTGAGGGGTGGGACCAGTTCTGCACAACCGTCAGACATTAACATGTCCCCAGGTAGAAGCCCATGCCAGGGATTCCTGCTTGGACTTTGGTAGTAAGAGACCCTTGCTGCTGCAGAGCCATGGACCCAGATGTGGCCCCCAGTGGCAGCACAGACCAGGATCCCACCATGGTCTCAGGTGGCACTACTGGCTACTCATGTCAAGCTATTCCAAGAAGACACTGGAGTTGAAGTCTGGCTTCATAGAGTACCTGAACACACGTAAAACACACACACACACACACACACACACAC
>NC_045030.1:156881917-156887882 GCF_008632895.1 Mastomys coucha
TACATCAAGACATTATTTTCTTTGTATTGGTATTAAGCAAATAAATGTATTAAAATTCTCTATTATTTATAGCAGTACTTGTGGTTTCCTAAACTAAGTGCTATGTTGGATTTTTTTATTTTTACTAACAAGTCATTTTATCCACAAATAATAGTAACAACTTTCCTAATTTTTAAACATTTTCACTTCTCAAATTGCTTCAAAAATTTTTATGTTAAGTAATAACAAAATTTACAATTCCTGCCTTGTCTAATTTTAAGGGTGATGCATCCAACATTTTACCACATTTTATAATGATGATTTATTTGTTGTTATGTTTTTCTATGATAAGGAAGCAAATTAACTGGTTTTTATTTTATTAACAGCTAATGTAGTTTTAGTATCTTTTGAGATGGGGCCTTGTTAAGTAGCCCTAGTTGGCTTGGTATTTTTTATATAGCCCAGATTAGCTTTCAGCTGACAGCAATCCTTGAATCCCAGCCTCTTAAGTACTGAGGCATGCACTACTACCACAAACTATTAGCTTGTTTAAACCATGAATAGATGTCGACATAGGGCAATAGTTAGGCATATAGCTCTTACAGATTCTAATATGTTCCTCTCAGGTTTCTCTGGGACAAGCATGGTTGCCATGGACAGCAATGTTAGCTTCTCCTGAAAGCTACCCATGCCACTGATGTTGGAGGTATTAAGAGATGTAGATTTGGGGTTGTGTTTGTTTCTGCCAATATATAGCTTCATTCTAGCTGCTGCCCTGGCTGGTGACATTAGATGTAGGCATTGCATGGACTGTGGACTGCCCCTATAGTGCCATAACATTTACTCTTTGTAAGAAATCCGACCCTGCGCATCGGGCTTCCTGTTTCTGCTTCTCTCATGGAACTCTGTACGATTCATATATTCTTTACAACTGATTACTGAAAGTACATTGGTATAAAGCTTTAGGGTACAGAATCTTGACATTTAATACATTTTTCTACTAGAAATTATTTCAATCTTAAACTCTGACTAGGTCACCTTGAAGAGAATATTATGATTTCTCAAGTGCTAGTGAATAATTTTTTTCTGAAGGAGAGTGGTCTCCTGAAATTTTTGATAATGCATATTGATTAGGCAGCTCTACTAATTCAATTTAAGTTAATTTAGTACATGGCTGTCCACAAAGACCCTTGATCAGATTCCCTCTTGAGGTAGTTTAAATTGTCCTGAATTGCTCTGATTTGTCTTAGCACTTAATATACAATTATTGATTTTCCCCATTCTTATCAGAAACAAATGAGACTGAAAAGTGGTACTTTTGGTCTAATATTTATCTAAGTCACACTGTGTACATATTCCCAGTATATATACAAACACACATACATGCACACACATGCACACATACCAATTAATGTAGTATGTACTACTTAAATATTCCTGGGAAAGGCTTCTCTCAGCCCACTGAATGGTGCCAATTTGATGTAATCATGTTGATTTTACATCAGGGATGGACCAAAAATTAGACCATTGCATTCAAGCCATTCATGTGACCCATGTCTAGAATCCCAGCACCAAAACAGGAGGATTGCCATACTTCAAGGCCAGCCTGGGTTACAGAGTCTCTATTTTCAAATCATCAAAAACAAATAGAATTGCATTTGGTTCACAATCAAACCCAAATTTACACTATTTGAGGGAGTAATCCTCCCATGGGAAAAACCTTTTACTTCTATCATTTCCTAGCATATGCCAACTTTAGCATTACAAACCCTTGGAGGCAAATCATTCTTTGTTGAGGGGCATTGCTTAGTGGCATCACAGACATCTACCTTCTATATTCCAGTAACCTCCTTGCCTCTAGTGTGATAATAAAACATTGTCTTCTTGACCAGGCATATAACAAATAGAAGAGCACTTACCATATGTGGTGGTTTGAATGAGATATTCCCTATAGTCTCCCCATTTGAACACTTGGTACCCAATTGATGGTACTACTTGGGAGTTTTACATTTGTTAGAGGGAGTATGTCCTAGAAGTAGCCTTTGAGAGTTGAAGGACTCATGCCATTTCCAGTTTAGTCTTTCTGTTTCTTGCTTGTAAATCAAGGTGTTAGAACTCTGCTTCCAGTTCTAGCCACGATGCCTACCTCTTCCCCACCATCAAGGACTCTTATTCCATTGGAACTATAAGCTCAAATAAACTCTTCAAGTTGCCTTGGTCATGGTGTTTTGTCACAGGAATGGAAAAGTAACTAAGACATGAAACATGCCCAAGGGGCTAGGTTCAACCCACCCTCTCCAAGCATTTCAAAAATAAAGAAGTAAATAAGCCTCTTGCCATGGACACATGTACCCTGAAGAGTAAAGGCTGGACAAAACAACCTTTAGATTAGGATTGTTGAACATTTCATTTTTGCCTAGTGAAAAAGTGATGAATAATTAAGTCAAATTTGAACACAGGCTGGGAGGAGGACAAATCTCATAAGTAGGAATGCTTAAGTTTTAATTGGTGTTGTAGTAAAAATTAGTTGGAGTTTTTATCCCACCTTGGATCATTTAGTTCCCAGATAAAAGACACAAAACCTTTATACCTATAATAAGCCTTAATAGCATTAGAGCTGGGCAGGTATCAACCCTCTAAGCTATTTTGTCTACTTCCCTGCCAATAACCCTGAGATGTGACTTCCCATGCTCCATCTGGGGCTCTCTTACTCTGACTGGCCAACCCTCATGGTCAATACTCACAAACCATTACCCCATCATGTCTTCCTCTCTCCACATTCTCCACCCTCTCTCTCATGGTCTCTGCTCAGACCCCAACCCCCAGGAAGCAAAGCCCCACCTACATTGATTTTGCTCAGTTATAGGCTGTAGGCATCTTTATTCAACCAATAGTTTTGAATTAAGTAGTAAGGTTACATAACATCACTTGGTGTACATGAGGATTTCCTCACCCCTGAGGCAACCAGATCTTGGGGGTTAGTATTTAGCATTTGAATATATAGCAACAGACCAAACCTCAACAATTGGCACAATCTGAAAAATGCCTAATATTCTTCAGGGAAGAGAATAAGCAGATGGTAGAGACCAAGTTAATCCTAGGATCTCCATTAGCATCTAGGAAGATGAATCCTGATTGGCTAGGGTTTAATCCTTTCCTTTCTCCCCTGATACTCTTTTTACAGTGTACTGGATTGAATCCAAGGCCTTGCATATGTCAGGGAAATATTCTACCAACTGAACTATAGCCACAGGTGCCTCTTTTCTCAAGTACTAGAAACCAGGATTGTCTGTTTCCATTTCAGCTTCTCCAGGGAAGTTTGTTTGAGCCTGGGTATTGCTAATTATATTCACCTCCTGTAGGATTGGCATTAAAATAGAAAACTAACCAGTTACAAAGTAATTAGATAAAATTATTGCTTTTGCTTTCTACTAACATGGCATGACAGGTTTCTAACTTGACTCTTCTTCAGAAAAATCATTTGAACTACTGGATTGGAAATTACAGTATGAGCTGATCTGGGTCAAGAAAGGAGCACAGAGGTGCTAGAATGAATAAAAATGAAAAATGCAGAACAGGAAAGCAGAACAACACAGCAGTATTTGACATTGACAGTTTAAGCCAAACTGTCAGCAACTTGAACTTCAGTATCCTCATCGTGTGATACGGGTTCAGAAAATGAACAAACACGTCCTGCCTACTCTGTCTAACAACAGTCCTGCTAGTATAGCAATACAAAGCACTGTCATCTCAGGGGACTGCGATGAAAATTGCTCTCTGAACCTTCTCCTGGAGAATGTAGGGAGTGATGCCTGCAGAAAGCTGTGTCTGCAGTCTGGCTATTTAGGGAATTGGCAGCTCAAATACACAGTTCTAGGGGATTCGGCAAGACCTGATACCAGCAATCTATTGTTTTACACAAGTTGGACAAATGCCCACAGCTAAAATAGAAGCAAAAGCCAATTTTCTCCTCACTAACAACAAATCCAAGAATGTTAGAAAAATGCTAACAGAAAGTATTAGGAATACAAACAATAGTAAACTAAATAAAAAATACAAGAAAATTCAGGCATGACAATTAGAAAAAAATAGAACAGAAAGAAGCAGATCTACAAAAATTTCGTGATAGTCAAGATATAAAATAGCTAATTACAATATTTAAAAAAATAATAGATTTTTTTCTGAGTTAAACGTTTTGTTCATTCAACATTTCACATTACAAATATTTCAAAAGTGCATGTATGTTGGTATAAATAGTCATTTGTAAGCTATTTAATAGCATTAATTTCCACTAACATTTCAGCAAATGAGCTTTAAATAAAAAGTAAATGTGATATACAGGTTAAGAGTAGAACATGGATGGGCTCAGTCCTCGCTGCGTCTCTTAGCAAACGTCTGTAATTCTGTTGCTTGGCAGCCTGAGCATGCGTGTGCAGACGTGGCTTCAAACGACTATATCCAACAAGCAACTCAAAGCTACGAACCTATCCTACCCAGCCTGGGCAGGGCTACTCCCAACAGAGCTATGGCCAGCAGAGTTACAGTGGTTATGGCCAATCAGCTGACACTTTAGGATATGACTAGAGCAGTAAGGAAAGACCCAAAACACAGGCTATGGAACTCAGTCAGCTCCTCAAGGATATGGTTCTGCTGGTGGCTATAGCAGCAGCCACAGTTCCCAATCTTTGTATGGGCAGCAGCAGTCCTCCTACCCTGGCTATTGCCAATAGCCAGCTCCTAGCAGCACCTCAGGAAGTTATGGTGGCAATTCTCAGAGCAGCAGCTATGGGTAGCCCCAGAGTGGAGGCTGTGGTCAACAGTCTGACTATGGTGGACAACAACAAAGCTACTGGCAGCAACAAAGCTTCTCTAACCCACCTCAGGGTTATGGACAGCAGAACCAGTATAACAGCAGCAGTGAAGGGGTGGAGGGGGTGGTGGAGGCAACTATGGCCAAGATCAGTCCTCTATGAGTGGTGGAGGTGGCGGTGGTGGTTATGGCAATCAGGACCAGAGTGGTGGCAGCAGTGGTGGCTATTCTGGAGACCAGCAGGATTGTGGGAGCAGTGGCACGGGTGGTGGAAGTGGTAGCAATCGAAGCAGTGGTGGCTATGAATTCAGAGGCCGAGAAGGCAGCCGAGGAGGCAGAGGCAGTGTGGGCAGAAGTGACTGTGGTGGCTTCAATAAATTTGGTGGTCCTCGGGATCAAGGATGTTGTCATGATTCTGAACAGGATAATTCAGACAATACCATCTTCATGCAAGGCCTAGGTGAGAATGTTACAATTGAATCTGTGGTTGACAACTTCAAGCACATTGGAATTATTAAGACAAACAAGAAAACTGGACAGCCTATGATTAGTTTGTATACAGACAGGGAAACTGGCAAATTGAACGGTGAGGCAATAATCTCATTGGATGACCCACCTTCTGGTTTGATGGTAAAGAATTCTCTGGAAATCCTATTAAAGTTTCATTTGCTACCCGCTGAGCTGACTTCAATCGGGATGGTAGAAATGGTCATGGAGGCTGAGGCTGAGGAGGACCCATGGGCCTTAGAGTCTATGGAGGAGGTTGCAGCCAGGGAAGGATTCCACAGTGGAGGTGATGGAGGTGGAGGACAGCAACGAGCTGGGGACTGGAAGTGTCCTAATCCTACATGTGAGAACATGAACTTCTCTTGGAGAAATGAATGCAACCAGTGTAAGGCACCTAAGGCAGATGGCCCAGGATGAGGCCCATAGTTTCCTCTCATAAGGGAGGAAACTATGGAGATGATCAGCATGGCAGAGGAGGATATGATCAGGGTGGCTACTGGGGCTAAGGTGGGGGCCATGGGGGCTTCAGATGTGACCCGGGGTGGTGGGGACAGAAGCAGTTTTGGCCCTGGCAAGATGGACTCCAGGGGCAAGCACAGACAGGACTGCAGGTAGAGGTCATATTAGCCTGGCTCCTGAAGTTCTGTAACTCTTCCTGTACCCAGTGTT
>NC_045030.1:156887892-156890207 GCF_008632895.1 Mastomys coucha
GAAAATGAGTTTAACAACTAGTTGTCCTTATTTAAAATGCTACAACCTCCCCATATATGTTAAAAACTATATGGAAGTTCAGCCAAATAGTACAATTAACTGACACATTTGTATTAAGTGCTGATAAAACAAAAGATACATTGGAAAAATTAGGGATTAGTAAAAACTAGACATCTCTTGCTAAAAGCTTTACTTCCAGAAAAGTAACAAAAATCTGATGAAACTATAAAAGCTCATCATGCTTAAAAGTTTTAAATACATTTTAAAAAGTTGAATACTGTATTGTCCAAATTCTTACAGTGCTCAATCACAGTAACTTTGAAGTAAGATGCTATAAAATAAAGCAAATGATCAAAAACCTATTTTGCTACACTTTCAAACTAACCTCAAATTTACATTAGTAGAAAGATTGATTTCCGATTCTTTTCTTTAGAAACTCCAGCAAGAAAGAGGATTACTCTCAGCAGTAGAAAATGACATTTTAAAATATCAGCAATTAAAAACAAAGGATTACATGGCAAAAATCATTTCAAGTGTGAGATAAGAACTGCACATGACTGGAGTGAGTTTGCCACACTTTATAACATTCAACTTTTAAATTATCTTTTAACAGAAGATTTAACTCTTTAAAACAATGGAGGATGAATTATTAAATCTTTCCCACAGCACTCTTATAAAATGCTAAATTTATTCACTGCAAGGGAGCCACTTTCAAAGAATTTCCCTAGAACCTGTAAAATGGAGGGATAGAGGATGTTCCATGGCAGTTGGTCAGTTTTATATTTTCTCCTGAACCGCGTGATTCTAATTGGGATATTCATTTGCCTTTTTCTCTTGTTAAATGCTTGAAAGTGGAGTAGAGGTGTGCTGTTGTGCTGGTCCTACCAACTAAACAGGCGTGATGAGTTAATGAGAAATAACAGCTGGACAAGTAGCTTTGAACAATACTTTTCCCTTTGTACATGACCTGCTGAATTTCGGTACAGTGCTTTGTAGCTACCTTATTTTGTCATGATGCACATTTGCACATGATGGATATTATGCACTACTCTTGTATACCTTGTTTTTCCAACAGTTAACACTTTTAGGCACACTTGAGAGGCTATCAATTTATGCAATATCTCAGATTTTCATATTGCAAAGAGTAGGTTTTTGTCCTTTTATTACTGAGAGATCTTCATTTACTTCATTTTTAATAGAAATAATTTTAATAAATATTATTTTCTTATATACTGATTTTTATACATTTTGGTGTTCCGCAAATGTTTTAAATTATGAATGCTGTGCACTGGCAAGGCTGTTTTAGAGTCTGTAGAGAAGAGAAAGCACATCGTTTAACCATCCCTCCGCAGCACTAGCTATTGGTATACCTATAACTTAAAAATTAATTTATGTAAAATCACAAATTAATTTAAAAATTCACATGAAAATTACAAGAAAACACTGCAGTTTCTAAACAAAATCAAATGAAAAGATATAGGGTAGAAATTTCAAATAACAAAATCTACAGATTCTTACTAAGTTTTAGAAATTATTCATAAAATGCAGACTTTTTTGGTGAACATTTAACCATTTTTAACCTTAATTCATTGACTCACATGTTTGATTCAGAGATGTTTGTTCTTTTAAATTCTATGTAATAAAACAAAATTGCTTGCCACAGGACGAGTTTGTAATGTTAGTGCTCATGACTAATGTAAGACATTGCTATTCATTCCTTAATATTTACTTGTGATTGTGTGACAAGAGTACTTAAAGATGTTTCAGTTCCACTTCTTTACAGGGCACAAACAATGATTAGTTATTACTCCAAACTTTATGACTACATGCCCTTCAAATTACATGGGATTGTAGGTGGGAGTTACTATGTAACTCAAACATAATTAACATGCAATTAGTTTACAGGTTTTAAGATATCACTTCAAATTACCAAGCATGAAATTCTTATATACCACTATGGCACCAGCCATGTATTTACAGTGTAGCTATAGAGTTACAGGGTTATTTTTGCAATGTGAAATAAAGTGTTTCTGTTTATTTTCTATGTAAAGGAAGTACATCCTCCATCCATGGTCTCCTGATTTTGTATATATGCAGCGGCGTGATGCAGCAGGAGGGGTGTATAGCAGGCCCATGCTGAGGCATTCATCCCCTCCCCCGAGGTACCAGCCATACGATAGATAGGTCTACTATAAAATGAAGTTTATTTGGGGCTTGGGAAGGAAGTGTGTTAAAGAAAGGGGTCAGAGTGGGACAGAGAGAGAAGAGAGAAAGAAGGGAAGAAGTTGGTCAGGAACACATGAGGAGGGAGGGAG
>NC_045030.1:156890258-156892560 GCF_008632895.1 Mastomys coucha
GAGACAGAGACAGAGACAGAGACAGAGAGAGAGAGAGACTTTTTATAGTGAGGCAGTCTTATATTTGGCTGTTGCTAGGCAAATGTTGGGTGGAGCCTAGAAAAATGCTAACAACCAAGCCTTTGTAAAATACAAAATAAAACTTATAACAAATGAACTTAGCATTTTATGAGAGTGCTCTTGGAAAGACTTGATAATCTTAAATCTTCTGTTAGAAAAATGTCATTTCTTACAGAGAAACACAAGTTTGTCTTAGTATCTACCTATCAACCATTGTAATCCATTCCACGAATAGGTAAACGTTTAAATATATTAACTCAGTAAGGTAGAAAAAATATTTGAAAGAAATTGGTATGATTCATAATTTTAAAAGTTAACCCCAAAGTCTTAAAACATCAGAATGGGGAGGAGCTACCATGATATGGCTAGAATGTAGAAAAAAACTAAAGTAGTCATTAGCTTTTATATGTGTCAACCTAATACAAAAAGTTACAATAAACATAGTCTATGTGGCTAGCCTGAATGTCTTCCCCTTGAGTTCTATCATAAGGTGAGAGGCTCATTTATCCCTCTTATTCAACATTTTACTGATCTTCTGAGTTGGGCAAGGGGAAAGAAACATAACTGGAAATCAATACAGAAAACATCATTGCTGATAAGAGTTGTGATTAAAAGGTTGTATAGAAGCCTGAGCCAGATATATTCATATATATATATATATATACATATATATATATATATATATGAATGAAAAATAACAGGAGTGTTTAGTATCATGTGTGTGTGTGGTGTATGTATGTGTTTAATATATCTAATCAAGTAGCCATTAAACTTTTTGCCTCTCCCATCAATTGGTAATTGTTAAAAAGAAATATAATATGTATGCTTCTATTTGTGTTATATATTGCTGTGCATATATGTTATACATACTACATTGCTTTATATCAATTAACAAATGGGTAAGGAACAGAATCTTGTGTATAATGTCATTACAAATGTGTGCCTCAATCTCAATTTTATCAACAATGTGGAGTACATTTTAATGAAAAGAGAGGTTTGACACTTGTGGATCAGACAACTCAGTAGCTTTTGAAATTTATATTTTAATTTGTAGCCATGAAATTATGACATCTTTGGAAACTGCTAAGCTGATTGGAAAATTTCTCTGGAAGAGTGTAAAGAGCTAATAAGAGGAAAGAGCCTTTTTACAGAGAGTGGGATGAAAAGATGCCTTTTCCCAGATATGGGAGCTTATTTTAAGACTATAGTGATTAAAGGAACACAGCATGGGTTCCAAGATAAACACATAAACCAGTGGAACCACACAGAGCTTGGAAATACACTTACATGTAGATTCTTAGCACAAAACTGGAGTCTCTGCAAATCACTGGGCCAATCATATTTTTTTAAGTAGCTATCAAGAAACATCTAACCTTTTAATCAAACTTTAACTCCATTTACTCTAGCTAGAAATACCCAAAGATTTGTGTTAAATCTTCTTATCCAAATTACACAAAAGACATCGATGTCTAATAACAACATTCGTGATATTTTATTCCTTAAATACTGATGTGTTTTGACTTCATTACTCTCTAAATGTCCTATAAAATCAATTAAATAATATTTGCATTTAACCAATCTAAAAATGCACAATACTACAGTGACTCTTTCCAGAGTCTTACTTCCATTCCTACCCATTTAAGCATAAGTAAGATACTTCACAGAACACAAATAACCATAAATACTAGGAGAACATATAGTCAATCTGGTTTTAAAATTATAGACAACTTTTTATTTAAGATACATGTTTCCTTTATCTGTTATCCTCCCTCCATTAGGAAAAACTATGTTCTTAGTGATTTGTTTTAATTTTTAGTTCTGCTCATCCTATACACGTCATGTGTAAATGTTATGTCAGGTACAGAAGGCATAAGGAAAAGCCAGCTGGGGCTGGGTTATGATGGCTAATAGTTTTGCTGTGGTCCAGGAATTTCTTTCTTAATAGCCTTTACCAGTTGTTCCTCTCTCCTAAAGACTGCCTTCCTGCCACTATTGAGCCTTGTCTATATCAGATACTGGAAAGGAGCATTTTTTTTTAAAATGTAGCTGATTCTATTTTTTTTAATTAGATATTTTCTTTATTTACATTTCAAATGTTCTCCCTTTTCCTGGCTTCCCCTCCAAAAAGCTCCCTATTCCTTCCCCCTTCCCCTGATCACCAACCCACCCTCTTGCACTTCCTGGCCCTGGCATTCCCCTACACTGGGGCATAGAACCTTCACAGGACCAAGGGCCTCTCCTC
>NC_045030.1:156893950-156905840 GCF_008632895.1 Mastomys coucha
TTCTACATACTTACTCCTAAATCTTATATAACCCATCACCAGCCCTAATTCTACATACTTACTCACTAGTTCTTATTCTCTACATACTTACTATCTATCTTCAGCTCCCAGCCCTTGTGGGTTAAATACTTTCCCTGGTCCCAATCAGCATCAGCTACGTGGCAAAGCATAATAGGCTACAGGAAAATCATGCCAGCTTGCATCACAAACTAGAGGCACACAGCTTTTCCAACTAAGGCTTGTTTATCTCAATGCTCTCTGCTCTGGCTGGAGACCAGGTGTTCAATATGTATAGGGTGGCAGCTGCGGCTCCCCACAAGGACTTCCATGGGACCCCTTTGGCCAACAACCCAATTGGATATAACCCAGCCCCAGAACTGGAAGATTCAGTTGGTGACAAGAGGTGACCAGTTAGGACTCCATTTCCCTCACTTCTTAAAGATGTCATTAGAAAAGCCTTTATATATTTCAGAAAGTTTCCACTGTGTTAGGTTTCTATAGCATCCGTCAAATGTTCCTCAATTCAAGCTGTCTCTCCTTAATTTTCTCCCTCAATCTCATATCCTCTCCTACTCACCACCTGATCTTCCCATTCCTATCTTCCCTGTCTCCAGTTCACCCATAAAATATATTTATTTCCTCCTTCCAGTGAGATTCATGTGCCCCACAGTACCTTGCTCTATACCTGTGGTTCTATATGGATTGTAGCTTGGTTATCATTTATTTAACAGCTAATGTCAGCATACAAACAAATATATGGCATATTTATCTTTTGAGTCTGGGTTACCTCACTCAGAATGATTTTTTTCTAATTCCATCCATTTGCAGCAAATTTCATGATGTCGTTTTTTTTTTAAAAAAAAAATAGTAGAGTAATATTCCATTGTGTAAATGTACCACATGTTCTTTATCCATTCTTCTGTTGAGAAACATTTAGGTTGTTTCTAGTTTCCAGCTCTTATGAATGAAGCTGCTATAAACATAGTGAAGCAAGTATCTTTGTGGTAGGAGGAAACATCCTTTCGGTATAAGCCCAGGAGTGGTATAGTTGGATCTTGAGGTAGATCGAATTCTTTCTGAGGAGCAGCAATACAGATTCCCATAGTAGCTGTACAAGTTTGCACCCCCACTAGAAATGGAGGAGTGTTCTGCTTGCTCCACAGCCTGGCCAGCATGGACGTTATTTGTATTATTGATCTTGCGATTCTGACCTGAGTAAGATGAAATCTCAAAGTAGTTTTGATTTATATTTTCCTGATGGCTAAGGATATCAAACATTTTTTAAAATGTTCCTCAGCCATTTGGGTTTCTTCTATTGGGATTCTCTGTTTAGACCTGTTCCTCATTTTAATTGGGTTATTTGTTTGGTTTTCTTAATGTCCAGTTTTTAAAATTCTGTTTATATTTGGTATATTGGCCCTCTATTGAATATGTAATTGCTGAAAACCTTTTTCCGTTCTGTAGGCTGCCACTTTGCCTGAATGACAGTCTCCTTTGCCCTGAAGAAGCTTTTCAGTTTCATGAGACTGAAGTGGAAACTTAAGGGTTCTTTGGAAAGTCAGTTGTGTTGGGTGGTGTTTTGCTGGGGCAAACATGTGATGGAATATTTCACTGAAATGGACACAGGTGAAAGGCTAAAGCAGACTTATGAAGAAAAATTTTGCTGAAGCAGACACAGGAGAGAGGACATATAATGAAGGATTCTTTGCTAACAACACAAGTGTATTGCTCTGCCTTACATTGCATAGTTGAGCTCTATTTGTAGGGACTCCACAGAGTGAAAGGCACCAAAAACCTTCTAGTGGAATGCTGTGACTCCTTGCTCTTCCTCAGATTTGGGCTGATTGGCAGAGTGATATCAGTTGAGACTTACAGGCTGAGTGAGGCAAGACATGTAGAGGACACTTTATGTTTGGAGGGAATCAAAAAAAGAACTCTATGGACAGTGAGGGAGGCTGAGCTCAGCTTGCTTACATAGCTAAATGCTTCTTGGTTTTGCTTCTTTTCTGATCTTTGCTTTCCTGAGAGTGGCACAGCCAAGAGCTTTTATTCCTCCTCCCTCCTACTGACTTGTGTCAATTTGGCTGAGGCCTGGCTGTCTCTGCTAGGAAGTGCCACCATTGCTGATTTGTGTTTGCCATCCTGACCCTACATAACTAGACTGCTGGTATATCCGTGAGGTGTTTGCAGGTAGATTGATCTGCTGTTGCTGACTTGTGAGCTGAACTGACAATTTCCAGACAACACAGATGGGAGTTGCTCCAAAGAACTATTTCTAAACAGGTCTACTTCCCATATATCCTTTCTTTTCCACTCCCTCTGGTGGATGGTGGGCTAAAAGGGAAGTTAAAGTGTTTAAGAACCATCATTACAATAGGCTTTGGAAAAATTAAGTTACATGAGCTCCCATTTATTGTTAACTTTAGTACCTGCATTATCAGTGTTCTGTTCAGAAAGTCTTATCCTGGACTGTTGAGTTCAAGGCCATTCCCCACTTTCTTTGCTATCAGGTTCAGTGTATTGGGCTTTATGTTGAGGTTTGTGATCCATGTAGACTTGAGTTTTGTGCAAGGTGATCAGTATGGATCTATTTGCAGTCTTCTACATGCAGGGCCCCAGCTAATGTGGAGTGGATGAGCCCTACATGGTTCAGAGTTTTCATACCAACTCTTGCTCCGACCTGTTAAGCACCTGTACTTTTTAGTAGACTACCTGAACCTCTGATGTGCTGAGGTTGCTGGCTTTGCTAGTCCTCACCCAGGAAGGATGTGGAAACCACCCCTCAGCTTACCTAATCTTCCAGCCTTAAAACTTGAAGTTACCAGAATGAGAGCGAGGATACCTATACCATATCTAAAACCTCCTGGGTGTTCTCAAGTCTGGCAGGGAAGCAAGAGTGGTGAGGTTTCATGCTCTGTGTAGGTGCCAGCCTCAATTCCCACTCAGGTGCCTCCTATTGAAATCTAGAAAACAGTCCTGATTTCATCTGAGGCTTAGTCCCTCATTCTAACCTCTCAATTTTTCAGCACCCTTAGGAAGAACCAATGGTCATCTCAACTGGCCCAAACTATGGTTGATCTCCGACTGCTGGGAGTAGTAAAAATATTTTCCTTGCTCTCACAGTCTTCACTCTGGCTTCTTGGCAGAAACTTAGAAACCTCTGACAGTTGATCTAAGGCAGTTCCCTTTAACCTTGAGTTTTTTTACCTCCCTCAAATGCTATGAGAGGAACTGAGTACGAAATGGGTCTTGCTATAGCCAGTTCTTGCTGGGAAGAATGCTTCATCTTAATCAGTGCTCTCACTGTTATCAAGGACTAAATCCTTCTTTGAAGAATGGGGCTTTATCCATTGGTATGTACAACTAGCACACAGGTTTTTTTTGGGGGGGGATATACTACCTCTAGTTCAGGAAATGAGGTACTCACTTTACTCTAATTGCTTTTTCCATGGCAGACAAGGTGAGGCTTTAGGTGGCCTCCTCTGGAGTGCTTGTTTTACACCTTCCTCATATAGAACTTTTATCTTCACATACAACACAGGACTCTTCTCCATGTTGAACTGGGTCAGGAAGTCCTTAAACCAATGCCCATGTTATTAAGTCCCTGAAGGCAGAGGTCAAGGGAGACCTGACCATCTGCTCTTTCCTTTCTATGGGAGGGGCTTAGTATGTTGTTCTCTATGGGGGACTTCATGGTCTGTATTTTCTAACCCAGGATCTTTAACTTTGTACCTGACCAGCCTTGGTTGACCTGAGATTGTCTTTCATACCAAGGCCCTTACCTAAATATCTCAACAGTGGGATGGACATTCAGGGTACAGCACAGCCTGTCAACGATAATTAGGGCCTATAATGCTAGACAGTAGGAGTGAGTTCTGTGGTCTTTCTCTTTCTTTCTTTCTTTCTTTCTTTCTTTCTTTCTTTCTTTCTTTTTTTCTTTTTTTCCTTCCTTCTTTCTGCTACAAACATGCCACACTGTACTTGTGGAAGTCAGAAAACAAATTGTGGGAGTTTTTGTGAGTCCCAGGGATAGAACTCAGGTTGTTAGGCTTGGTGGCAAACACCTTTGCCTGCTGATCCCATATACCTTATTCTATATCAGGGATTTTGACCTTGGGTCATGACAGAATTTGCAACTCCTGGCTCCCTGAATCTGAGTCATTCAAGTCCAGATAAAGTCCTCTACTTCTGAGTTGCTAGAGGAAATGTCTAGGTATAATATATCTGCCTATACCTGCAAGGGGCCCAATAGCAAGAACTACTGCTTTTTTTCCTTGTTTTTGAGGACAAGTTCCCTTGTTAGTATGGGGGACTTCCACTCCTGCTAAGGCTTAAGTCCCCTTCTTTCTCTGGAACCTGGATTCCCCTTCTACCAAGCCTTGGATTCCTGAACTCTTCTAGGTAGAAATCAGTATCACAGTTCTGTTAGGGATTGGGCTAGAGGGGCACAGGTGGTGGATGGAAAAGGGTCAAAGGACAGGTCTTTGAAGACAAGCACTAGTGGGGTTCTATGTGAATAATCTGTTCACAATCACTGTCCTTACTTGACTAGTCTGGAAGTTATCCCCAAGGCTGGACCAATCAGGTTGTCTCTGATTGCATGTGGTTGATGAATTCCTATCCAAGGTCCTCAATGGACAAGTCCTGAAGTGTTACTGTCTACTGACTGATCTCTGGCTGGACCAATCAGATCACGGCTCTCATCTCAGGAAAGCACAGACCTTTATAGCCTCCAGAGAAACTCACATCCTGGTCAGGCAGTGTCTGGTCCTCCCAATGGTCCCAGCAAAGGAGAGGGACCTGTGAAATTCCTCATATGTCAGTCTTAGCACCAACTTGTCCTTTTTAAAGAGATAGCACCAGTAGCACCTTAGACTTCCCTGAATCTCTATTGTGGGGCTTTAGGGGTCCTGCTTGTGGTTTAATAAGACATGGAGACATCTATATAGTTTAAAGCTGTTGGCCTTTGCTGGGGCAGTCTCTCAGCCAACCTCTAACTTAACCTGACTTCTCTGTCATTCCATGTGGCTCTCACTGCTCTACTTCTCTGCCTTGCTCCAGTTCTTCCTTCTGTCTCCTCTGTCTGTCCCTGACCAATCTTCTGTCTGTCATTCTCCAATCACCAGCTCTTTATTATGCAAAAAATAGCACTCATTCTCATCCACTTGGCTTTGGGGACTTCATGGCCTTGACCTTCTCCAAGGCAACTTGCCTTTCTTTTTGGACTGGTGAGGAAGCAATAAACATGTACATATCCTGCTAGCCAGGCATCACTGGCTCTGCAATTGAGAACACAGGAATACACTTTTACTTAGCCAGTAAATACAATATTAGTGTGTCATCCCAACAGTAGAGGGGATGTATAGGAAAGCCATATCGTGTGATATCCCTGCTTGGCATTCCTGAACTGACAAGAGTGGAAGAATTCTGACCAGATGATATTTTGGAGAAGAGGCCCCTTCATGTAGTTCAAGGTGTTCCCCTTGGGGACTGGAGACATGGCTCAGTGGTTAAGAACACTTGCTACTCTTCCAGAAGACCCAGATTCAGTTCTCAGAATCCACGTGGTAGAACATCTACACGCATAAGATAAGATAAGATAAGAAAAGATAAGGTAAGATAAGATTAAATGATGTGATATGATATGAGATGAGATGAGATAAGAGTAAAAATTAATATTAAGGGGCTCCCCTCTCTGGTGGTCTCCAGACACAGGAAGAGTCAATAACTCTGTTATATGTTGCCTGCAGCTACCACCAGGGCAGGAATTCTCAGGGCTTTGGTTATGTAAAAAGGCCTTCAGTCCACTAGTCCTTGTTTGCAAGGACCAGTCCTCAAATTCTACTGATTGAAAATCATCTCTCAGAGAAAAAAACAAACCTCATCTTCCTCTAACTTCTAAGGCAGAAATTGAAGTGATCCATCCTGCCAAAACTGTGCCAGGATTCATGCTGCCAGCAGAAGCAGAATTCTGTGACTTTTTTGCAGTACTGGGCCATCACTGCTAGGCCAAGGTCTTCCACTTCTCAACATCTTCCTGGAAAAAAATAAGAGTTTTCTTAACTTGCTGATTCTGGCTGTGTCTCCTAGGTAACAGAAGGGACAGGAATAATTAGGAGTAGGGTTTGGGGAAATAACTTAGAAGTTTGTGGTGCATTCTCTGTTCCTGTCTATGTGGGTAGTTTTCTTATTCTTCCCTAACATTTCTCAACTGGACACCTCACCACTCTGCTTTCAATAGACCTGAGACTATTCCAGATCCGTGTCCCTTCCTAAGGTACTGAGTTAGGCTCAGGATGTGCAAAATTCAGTGATATCCATACTATATCTCCAAGGGCTGAGGACCATGGCAAGACCTTATTCTGGCATGGTCTTTCTGTCATTCCTCCTGTGGTCCCATATTTGTGAGAGCCTCATATTATATCCTTTGCTAACTAGAGTTGACCTTCCTTAGGGCAATGTTCTTAGGGTCCTGAGGAGCCCAGTGGATAATTGTGGGGCTGCTCAGCCTCACAGATCTTCCCGTAGCTATCAAGGTCTAAAAGCTGCCATGACAACATCTGCAACACCTTATGTTCTCTGATGGAACTCTCTACTCCCTCCATAAGGGCTTTTATATTTTGGCTCCCATTTCCTTGACTAATGGCCTTCCTGGGAAATGCTCCTGAAGTAGTTTCCCTACTACAAACTTAGCAGAGAATAGTTCCATGCCCACGAAGTAATGGGAGATGAGGGAGCAATACCTCAAGGTAGGGGACTTGGAGCAGGTAATATACTGTTAATAATAAAGCCTGCTAATCTTTTCCTTCCCTCTTTTTAGCTAGACATAGTCTTGGATGTGATTTCCATTCTAATAACTTAACTTTCTACATGTAAGTGGCAGAGACATATGACTTTGTGTGTATTATTATGTGTGTTTGTTTTATGTCTGTGTACATATTCATGTGTATACATGCATGTGTGTGTGAGTGTGTATGTACACTGGTCTTTGACATGGGTATCATTCTTAGTTACTCTCTACCTTATTTAAAATTTTTGTTTCATTTACTGATGTGTGTGTGTGTGTGTGTGTGTGTGTGTGTGTGTGTGTGTGTCTCACAGGACAACTTCTGAGAGTGAGTTCTCTCATTTTACCATGTGAGTCCTGTACTTAGATTGTCAGCTTTGGCAGCAAATGCCTCTGGCCAAGGAGCCATATCACTGTTGCTCCACTTTAGTGTTTGAGTCAGGATCTCTCTCTAGACAAAGTCAGTGAGTTTTAGAGATCCACTTGGCTCCATTGTCTTGCCAAGTCATGCATCCCAGCCCCTGGCTTTTTGTGTGTGTGTAGGGAATCCTAACTCATCCCCTCATACTTGCATATGAAGCACTTTAGTAACGGAATCATCTCTCCATCCCAAGATCCACATGGTTTTGTGAATCCTTGGTTCTTTTCAGGTGGCATTGGACATGTTGATGATACTCTGGTGTCTTAGTCAGGGTTTCTATTCCTGCACAAACATCATGACCATGAAGCAAGTTGGGGAGGAAAGGGTTTATTTGGCTTACTTCCACATTGCTGTTTATCACAAAGGAAGTCAGGACTGGAACTCAGGCAGGTTAGGAAGCAGGAGCTGATGCAGAGGCCATGGAGGGATGTTACTGGCTTGCTTCTCCAGGCTTGTTCAGCCTGCTCTCTTATAGAACCCAAGACCTCCAGCCCAGGGATGGCACCACCCACAAGGGGCAATTGAGAAAATGCCCCACAGCTGGATCTCATGGAGGCACTTCCCCAACTGAAACTCCCTTCTCTGTGATAACTCCAGCCTGTGTCAAGTTGACACACAAAACCAGCCAGTACATCTGGTCACCAAACATCAGCTCTTTTCTATTCCCCACTTGTGCCTCTAATTTATTTTCTTACTCTTATAGCTCTGGCTACAGATTCCAAGCCAGTAGTTTGTATACAGGGTCTTTCTTGTTATCACCTGAGGTACAAGTTACAGAGCATGTAAAAGAAATGTAAATGAATACACACAAGCTGTGTGTTGAGCTGAGTGGAGTGGGACAATATGGAAGTAGTTCTATTCCAAATAAGCAATAATCATGTTTTTCCATGGGCTTAATACAAAGTATTTGTCCACAATTAAGATAAAATCTCTTTGATACATTTGATCACTCATGGTGATGTATATTAAAGAGCTCTCAGAATGTTGATCTGTCTGTGGTTATGGGCAAGAAAGCCCTGTTTTCTGTCCCTCTTATCTTAAGTCTCTCCCCCCACCTCTCTGTGTGTATTTTAATGATGAGTTATTTAAGCCTACTTAGGTGCTGCCAGTCAGTGATGCTTAACCTGCAATCTGGTTTTGCAAATTGGACTGCTGCCTCTTACACACACTAACCTTTAGCCACTCATTTTTACCTCATTAACCTTCTCAAGACACTCAGTAGCCCATAGCCTGGTAGATGGGAATCCATGCACAGCTGGAAAATTTATTCTGGCATGGGAAGATGTTCACTGGTAAGGAGTAGTTGCTTGTCGGTTCTATTTTAAATTATTAGGTAAATACTAGTCTTTGCCTAAAATGTAGAACTAATGAACTTTGCATCTTTCTGCTTCACTTTGGCTACTTGTGCTCTAGGCTAAGTTGTGTGAAACTGACTAGACAAGAGTTCCAGAGAGAAAATTGTATGCTGTTTGCTAATTACTTCAGGCACTATAATAGACACTAGGGATGGGATGAAGGGAGTTAAAAAAAAAAAGAGAGAGAAGATTTACTTGCTGTATTAGCCTCATGCTGGGATCAGCGAACTAAGGGGTTCAGGTCACATCTTGATTTTGCAAATACTAGTTTATGAAGCACAGGCACATTAATTTATTTTGATTTTACCTAAGTCTGCTTTCATTCTGCAGTGGTACAGTTAAGTAGTCACTACAAAGGTTGTATGTCTTCTAATACCTAATGTATTGATTATCTGGCTGTTTATATAAAATGTATTCCAATCCTTGATCTAGTGGGAGAGAGCAGCATTCAAACAAGTAAATATAATTCAAAGCAAGGAATGAAATGCTGGAGCTAACAGATATTATATATAAACCAAATGATGGACCTAACAAATATTTGCAGAACATTTCACCCAAATACAACAAATACCTTCTTCTCTGCATCTCGAGGAACTTTCTCAAACAATTGATCACATTCTTGGACTCAAAGCAAGTCTCAACAAACACAAGAATATTGAAATAACTCCCTGCATCCTATCTGATCACCACAGATTAAAGCTGGGTATCAACAACAACAGAAACAACAAAAAGCTCACTAACTCATGGAAACTCATAGAAGTGTACACTAAATATAAAATAAATCAAGACAGAAACTAAAGATTTTGTAGAACTGAATGAAAATGAATATACAATATATCAAACTTATGGAACACAATGAAGGTTGTTCTAAGAGGCAAGTTCACAGCACTAAGTAGCTACATAAAAAAATTAGAGGGGGTTGTGGAGGGGTAACTGGGAAAGGGGATATCATTTAAAATGTAAATGAATAAAATGATTAGTAGTAAAAAAATTAAAATGATCTCATACTAGCAATGTAATAGTCTACCTGAAAGCTCTGGAACAAAATGAATAAATCATACCCAAAAGGAGTAGACAGGGAGAAATTATGAAATTCAAGCCAGAAATCAATAAAATAGACCCAAACAAGCAAGCAAGCAATACAAAGAGCCAATGGAACAGTTGGTTCTTTGGGAAAATCAATAAAATTTACAAACCCTTATCCAAATTAATCAAAGGGCAGAGAAAGAATATCTAAATTAACAAAATTTGAAATGTAAATGGTGACTTAACAACAGACAATGAGGAAATCCAGAAAATCATAAGGACATACTTTAAAAACTTGTACTGTACTAAATTGGAAAATACTAAAAAATGCATATTTTTTCTAGAAGTACTGCTTACCAAAATTAAATCAAGATCAGATATACAATTTAACTAGACCTATAACCCCTACTGAAATAAAAGCAGCCATTAAAACCTCCCCCAAATGCACATATCCATATGGTTTTCATGGAGGATACTATCAGATGTTAAAGAAGAGGTAATGCCAATACTCCTAAAATTACTTTACAAAACAGAAACAGAAGGAACACTGCCCAATTTATTTTATGAGTCCACAGTTACTCTTATACCCAAACCACTTACTCAACAAAGAAAGAAACTACACACCAACTTCCCTTCAGAACATAGTTGCAAAAATACTCAAGAAAATACAAACTGAATCCAAAACCACATAAAGATAATCCACCATGATCAAGTACATTCATCCCAGAGATGCAGGGTAGTTCAATATATGAAAACCAATAAATGTAATCTACCATAGTCACAAACTGAAAGACCCAAACCATATGATAATCTTTTTAAATGTAGAAAGTGCCTTTGACAAAATCCAACACTCCATAATGAAAAAAGTCTTGGAGAAATCAAGAATACAAGGGACATATTTAAACACAGCAAATGCAATTTACATCAAGCCTCTAGCCAACATCAAATTTAATGAAAAGAAACTCAAAGCAATTCTACTAAAATCAGGAACAATACTGGGTTGTCCAGTCTCTCCACATCTATTCAATATAGCTACTTGATGTTTTACCTAGAGCAGTAAGACAAGGAGAGCAAGATATCTGAACTGAAGGGATACAAATTGGACAGGAAAAAGTCAAAGTATCTTTATTTGTAGATTATATGATAGCATACATAAGTTACCCTAAAAATACCTCCAAGGAACACCTACAGTTAATAAACGCTTCCAGTAAAGTAGCTGAATACAAGACTAACTCACAAACAAAACAAAACAAAACAAAACAAAACAGTAGCCCTACTTATATACAAATAACAAATGGACTAAGCAAGAAATCAGGGAGACAATACCCTTCACAGTAGCCTCAAATAATATAAAATATCTTGGTGTAAATCTAACCTGGCAAGTGGAAGACCTGTGTGATAAAATCTTCAAGTCTTTGAAGAAAGAAATTGAAGAAAATATCACAATATGGAAAGATTTCCCAAGCTCATGGATCAGTAAGAATAAGACAGTAAAGATGGTCACCTTACCAAAAGCAATCTACAGATTTAATGCAATTTTTAACTTGCTGAGAAAGCCCTGTATTGATTTCCTCAGTGGCTGTACAAATTTGCACTCCCACCAACAATGGAGGAATACTCCCCTTTTTCTACATCCTGGCCATCATAAGCTGTCACATGTGCATTTTATCTTAACCATTCTACAGGTATAAGATGGAATATCAAAGTTATTTTGATTTGTATTTCCTTAATGGCTGAGGATGTTGAACATTTCTTTAATTATTTCTCAGATATTCTCTATTTATAGTTGTACACTATTTTTAATTGGATTATTTTTATATCTAGTTTCTTTTTATATTTTAGAAATTAGTCCTTTGTCAGATGTAGAGTCAATGAAAATATTTCCCATTCTGTAAGCTGCTGTTCTGTCCTTTTGTCCATGTCCTTTGCTGTGCAAAAGCTTCTCAGTTTCATGAGGTTCCATTCATTAGTTGTAGAACTTAGTACCTGAGCTGTTGGTGTTCTATTCAAAAAGTTATTTCCTATGCCAATTAGTTCAATGCTATTCCTTACTTCCTCTTCTATTAGGTTCAGTGTATTGGTTTTATGGTGAGAACTTTGATGTACTTGAACTTGAGTTTTGTGCAAGGTGATCAGTACAAATAAATCTATTTGCATTCTTCTAAATGCAGAGATCAAATGACCAGTTCTGTTTGCTGAAGATGTTATCTTTCTTTTCAGCTTATATTGTTAGTTTCTTCCTTCCTTCCTTTCTTCCTTCCTTCCTTCCTTCCTTCCTTCCTTTCTTTCTTTCTTTCTTTC
>NC_045030.1:156907514-156913124 GCF_008632895.1 Mastomys coucha
GAGGAGGAGGAGGAGGAGGAGGAGGAGGGAGAAGATGAAACAACTGTTAAGCCAAAATTCTCTGGAAATTATTTCCCCAGTCAGCATACAGAAGCTATGTTTCAGAGAGAACCAATGCTGTATCTTGTGCTGGCAGCCATACTTGATAATGTGTAAGAGTCTCTCAGGTGGTAGAGGTTTGGAAGGCCTTAAGGGCTCATGGAAAGCAGATGAGGCTTGGCATCATGAGAGGCCAGGTCATTGTTAGAAGTTGAGGCCTGGCTATTGTGGGAAATATTAAGAAACAAATCGCCAGGTTCCCACTCTCCATCCAGTTACTCTCTGCCTGCCAACCCTCTGGCAGGGCTGGAGCTCCCTTCACTGCCATGCCAGCCCCGCATATAGACCATCCACCCCATGGTCGGCCACCACAACACCCAGCAACCTGGTAGAAACAAAACTCTAGAAGCACATAATTAACAAGTGAGATTTATATGTCAATAAATTCTCAATTCACAAGATGCCCACACAATAATTTCAGAGCCAATTGATGATACAAGCTGCCCACCTAGATCAGACAAGTTATTCCAATTATTCTATCCCTATCTGATATTTATAACTACCTGTGGCTATTTAAAACCACATGGGGGCAGGATCTTCTTTCTGTCTGTCCTCCATTTTGGCTTCTCCTTCTCCCTCCCTCCTCTGAGTCGCTCTCTGTCCCTGAAACTCTTCTCACTGCTTCCCTTTTCCCTGTTCAATCACAGGCCTCCTGCTTCACCAACATTTTAATGTAATTGGACAGGGAAAATCCTGCCACACTGTCACCATGTGGCAGAGTTTGAGCCTGCAGAGAGCCTAGTAGAGACCATTGGTGAAGGCATAGCTCAGTTGCAGCAGAGACCACAGCATTTTAAAGATGCTAGTATCATAGGATGATTGTTAGAGACAGCAGCAGCTGTTGATTAGAGCTGGTCTGAACCTAGGAGATGAACTTTGAGTGCTCACAATGGTAGTAGAGCTGGAGAAAGGCAACCCTTTGTAGTCTAGAATATTGTGAATTCCATATGTCTGACACTGTTGGACCTTAGTTCCGCTTTGATTTGAATCTGACTGTGTCCAGATTCTTCCTTCTTTGAGTAAGATAACTTCTTTAAAAAAAACAAAAACAAAAAACAAAAAAAAACAGGAGCTCTCAATTGTGAGACTTTGAATTTTACAGAGACTTTGAAATTTTGGACAGACTTTGGATATTTTAGAAAGACTTTAGAATTTTAGAGATACTTAGAACTTTGAAAAGGACTTTGGATGTTTTGAAGAGACTGAACTTTTAAAATGTCTGGAGTTTTAAAGACTGTGGGACTTTGGAATGTTTTGTATTGTGATATTAATATTCCTATGAGAACTTGGGGGATAAACAAGAAATGAAGGGTTATAGCTTGATAGTAATGTATTGATGTGAGAAATTAACAAAAGGTCAGTTATCCTAGTTGTTTTTAACTTGGTACAAGCTATAATTATCTGAATAAGGAACTTCAGTTGGGGAAATGCCTCATCAGATTGCCTAAAGGTATGTCTGTAAGGCATTTTCTTCATTAATGGTTGATGTTAATGGTTCCAGCCTATGAGAGGGGAGATGATGCCACCCCTGGGCAGATGATTCTGACTTGTATAAGAAAGTAGGCTGAGCAAGTCACAAGGAACAAGCCACTAAGCAGAATTCTGCCATGGCCTCTGCTTTAATTCCTGCCTCCAGGTTCCTGCTCTGCTTGAGTTTCTACCGATTTCCCTCAGTTATTAACTGTTATCTGGAAGTTAAAGATAAAGCAGTTTGGGTGAGGAGTTTATTTTAAGGTTGCTTAGAGTTCCAGTAGGCAGATATAAAAGTAGGAAGAAAAATGGTAATAACATAGGCAAGAACAGTCTACTGGAAAAGCCTAGTTTAGCCTAGACCTCTGCTCTGGAGGCTCAACCTTTTACTTTCTGCATGATGAAGAAATGGAAATACAGGGTCTTACAGAAGCTGAGGCTATAGGGAACTCTTGGACCTTTATAACTAACATCTCATTGTTGAATGTAGCCCTTGGGAAATAAGTTTTTTGTTTGACACATTTTAGAAGGACATTTGTAGACCTTGGGGATGGTTGATATGAGTGGTCAAAGTGGAAGGAATCAGAAATGATGATAAACTCCAGAGGTTAGGGACTAAGGACATCTTGACAGCCTTTAGACGGCAAAGTACAGAAAAAAAGCAGTGAAGGATCTTAAGGGACAGTGATACTTATTTTGAACATAATTAGGTTGGGCATCAGTGTGGGACTGGATTTTTTATTATTGGGTACCTGCAGAATGGAGAGAAACTTTCATGTTTTCTTAAAATATGCAACAAAGAAGATGTTTTAAGACACTATGACACCTAGAGATCATTAAGGGACTTGTTGCCTTTGTTCTCTTGACAGAATTCAGATAGGATCCAACTGGCTTTAGTTCTTGGCTTGTGAGATATTTCCCTTTTTTAAGTGTCAAAGCAGAATAGTATCCTCCCACTTTAAAGACACAGCAATGAGAGATATAGTAGAGCTATTTCCTCCAGGCCTGACAATAACATTGGCTATTGTGGAGTCAAAATTCCTATGCTGACCTGCAGAATACTTTGGTCCAGCAGTAAAATTATACAGCAGTAGCTAGATATATGGCAATAGTAACAGGAATCCTAGTATTCACACAAAGGAGGAAAGGGGACAATCCCAAGGCCCTCCCATTTACCACTTTACCACTTGCTTCTGTTTCCCAGACACATACTGTCTTAAAGGGATACTAGAGAATATAGAAGGTGAAAAGTTGACTTAAGGGTGAGACTTCATCTAAGCAGATTTTGAGAGGTTGTCACTCATGCTGGAGCAGGAATTTTTAATTATATAGCTGATTTAGGGTCACTAAACTCCTGTAAATGATCTTAATAAGTTCATTGGTTCACCAGCACGAGCTTGGATGAAATTGTTTCTTTAGTTTATCAATGTCCTGTCTGGAGGTTGGTCATACATTTTTAGGAAAAGAGACACAATAAAAGTGTTGGTTGGAATCAGAAATGCTTGTGAGCAGATAGGTACAGTAGGCCTTTAAACAGTCTCCTCTAACTTAAAGAAAATTGGGGTGACAGGGTCTAATCAGAAGGACAGTACGTCTTTTGAGGTGGGGTTAATGGTCAAGTAACCATGTGGGTGCTGGGAATTGAATCCTTGTCCTCTAGAAGAGCTCTTAATTACAGAGAGACTTCTCTCCAGCCTCCAGATACAAAGTTGTTTAGTTTAATTTAATTTTTTTTTACTTATTCACTTTACATCCTACTCACTGCCCCCTTCCTGGTCACCCTCTCCTACAATCCTTTCCTCATAGCCTCCTCCCCTCCTCCACTGAGTGGGTAGGGGTCCCCTGGGTATTTCCCCACCTCTGGCACTTCAAATTTCTTTGAGGCTAGGTGCTTCCTCTCTCACAAGGCAACTCAGCTAGAAGAATATATCTTATGTACAGGCAACAGCTTTTGGGATAACACCTGTTCCAGTTAGACCCACATGAAGTCCAAGCTGCACAGCTGCTACATATGTGCAGAGAGGCCTACATCTAGCCAGTGTATACTCTTGGCTGGTGGTTCAGAATCTGAGAGCACCAAGGGTCCAGGTTAGTTAACTGTGTTAGTCTTCCTGTGGAGTTCCTATCCCCTTCAGGGTCTGCAATCCTTTTTCCTATTCTTCCCTAAGAATCTCCAAGCTCTATCAACAGATACATGTTTTTATTATTGTTTCCTCAAAAGGTTCTCATGGCAACCATGGATACATATCTCAATTAGCTGCTATCTTAGGGTGAAGAGACACCACGACCAAGACAATTCTTATAAAGGAAAACATTTAATTGAGGCTGGCTTAGAGTTTCAGAAGTCTAGTTCATTATCATTATGGTGGAAAGCAGGCAGCATGCAGGCAGACTTGGTGCTGGAGGAGTTGAGAGTTCTACATTTTGATCTGCAAGCAACAGAAATGGACTGGGTACCAAACTGGTATAACCTGGGTATGCATAACGTCAAAGTCCTGCCTCCACAGTGACACACTCCTCAATAAGGCTACACCTCCTAATAGTGCCACTCCCTATGGGCCAAACACTCGCATACATGAGTCTATGGGGGCCATTCCTATTCAAACCACCACAGCTGTGATTAGAGAAAATTGGATTTTGAGAGCAAAGTGTGACTTGGGTTCAGTAGACAATAACCATTGTACATTGACATCATTTACATTCCACAGGAGAGAAAAGTATTGATAAGTAAATCGGGACCAGATGTACTATGTTCAACACATATTTCATCATGGTAAATGATGTTCTTGGCTAGTGACCATGAATTTAATATACATAGGAACTTGTAACTTACAGTATATTGGTAAATAGTCATGTGCTGTTTGAAATCACTAAGAAGTTGGCACTTGAAGTAGGGTTGCCACCCTCCATTTCAAACTCAAGCATGTTTCTTTCAAAGTATCCTCCAAAGTCCCTGTTCAAGGGATGGACTGCCTCTTCCTAACACTGTGACAGGGAGGAGAGAACAATAATACAGGCCCAACTGTGTCCTTGAGAAAAGCCAGAAGGTAAAGCATCTCCAACAGAGGTCATATAATAGTGCCTATCACGAAAATAAGAAACTAGAAGCCCATCAATGGGAAGCTCATTTATAGACACTAATCTGTTGGAAACTCTATCTGACTCCCTCAGCTCCCTCCCTTAGTTTCTGTTGGATGTTGCCAGTACCTGATTCAATGATGTTATCTCTATGTGGTCCTGTTCTTTCACTTGGAAACCTCACCCTAAGGGGACATTTGTTCTGCCTGAGACTATTGGGAATTCCAGCTGACTGTCTCAATGGGGCTTTTCCAGTAAATTTCTGCTGGATATTTGTAATCCTTGATTTGGCAGTGTTACTTTTTGTTTGCACTATCATTTGGTTTACCCCAGTAGTCTCTCCTAGATGTTTGTTTGTTGTTTGTTTGTTTTTGAGACAGGGTCTCTCTTTGTAGCCTTGGCTGTCCTGGAGCTCTCTATAAACTAGGTATCCTTGAAATCTTAAAGATTCTCCTGCCACTACCTCTCAAGTGCTGGGATTAAAGGTGCTCACCATCATGGCTCTGTTTCTACTGGATGTTTTACATATTCATTTGGTGATGTTTTTCCAACTATCTGTTGCTTGCTATTTATTCTTTTATTTCTGCAAGTTGTATACTACATAAATTTACTCATTCTAAACTTAAAATATAGCTATCCTAGATAATTTCCTGGAACCACAAAGAATGAAAGTGATTAAGAATTTATTAAATGTACCACATTTTCTGTATCCATTCCTCTGTTGAGGGACATCTGGGTCATTTCCAGTTTTTGGCTATTATAAATAAGGCTGCTATGAACATAGTGGAGCATGTGTCCTTATTACATGTTGTAGCATCTTCTGGGTATATGCTTAGGGGTGGTATAGCTGGGTCCTCTGGTAGTAGTACTATGTTCAATTTCCAGAGGGACTTTGGCCCTGTGAAAGTTCTATGCCCCAGTGTAGGGGAATGCCAGGGACAGTAAGCAGAAGGGGGTAGGATG
>NC_045030.1:156914278-156918084 GCF_008632895.1 Mastomys coucha
TTTTTTAAATGTATTCTTCCCCCTTATATTACATCCCAATTATAGTTTCCCCTCCCTCCCATCGCCCCAATCTCTCTCCTTCATCTCCCCTTCCCCCCATTCAACCTCCTCATTCTCCCTCAGAAAAGAGCAGGCCTTCCAGTGGTCAACAAAATCTGGCATAACAAGTTATAATAAGACTAAGCACACAATCTTACATCAAGGCTGAATGAGGCAACCCAGTAGGAAGAAAAGAGTTCTAAAGACAGGCAAGAGTTAGAGACAGCCCCCACTCCCACTGTTAGGAATCCCAAAAGAAGACTGAGCTACACAACCATAACTTGTTTGTAAAAGTCAGACCCATACAGGATCCCTGACCTCTGTGAGCCACATGACTTCCCTTCAGTAGATTCTGTGGGCCATGTTCTCATGGTGTCCCTGAGCCCTCTGGTTCTTCAAATCCTTCCTCCCCCTCCTCCACAAAACTCTCTGAGCTCCACCTCTTGTTTGGCTTTGGGATTCTGCATCTGTTCCCATCAGTTGCAGGATGAGGTCTCTCTGATCCCTCTGATGACTATTATGATAAGCTCTGGTCCTAACACATCCTGCACGCATGTAAAACTGTAGGTCAGGGGTTTTGTAGATGGGTTGGTGTCCCAATCACTCCACTTGAGCCCTTTCCTGGTTACAGAGGATAGCTAGTTCAGGCTCCCTGTCCCCCATTACTAGGAGTTTTCGTTAGTGTCAGTTCATAGAATCCATGGAGTTTCCATTGCTTTGGATGAAGCTCTGAGTGATTAAAGTGGAACAACCTTTCAGTTAACATTGCATTGCCTGGATATCCCAAAAGATTTTGGCTGGGTTACCTTCCCGTATAACCCATGGAATCCAGAGGCTCAAGCACTGCTTTAGGCACAGTTATGATATGGAAGTAGTGACACTTCCATAAAGCATTTACAACTTAATTGTGGACTGTACACACTACAAATCAAGAAGGTGGAGTGCATTACAGGGAATGTGAGAGATGAAGGAACCTCCTTTCAAATGAATTCAAAGGCCACCCTCTAGAAGCCCCTTGGCATGGTGACCAGTGTGTCCTTCAAGACATTTGCTGACTACATCTGATAGGCAACCCCTAGAATGATCTCTTTTCAGCAAGGCTTGGGTAGGCCATATTTATAACCACTGTGACTGTGCCATTGCTCTGCAGTCAATTTTCTTGCATTAGCCATTTTCTGTTACCAAGAACACAGATTTTTTCCATCTGTGGAGGTCCAAGATCAAGGAGCCAGGGCTGGTGATCATCTTTTGTCTTTTTTGTTTGTTTGTTTTGAAACATAATCACACTCTGTGGTCCTGGCTGACCTAGAACTCATTAAGAAGCCAAGGCTGACTTCAAACTTTCAATTAGCTTCTTGTCTCTGACTTTAAGTGCTGACATTATAGGCATTCTTGTACCACCAAAACCAGATGGCTTTCTTTATGGTATGTCAAGAGACAGGTACAGTGTGTGTGTGTGTGTGTGTGTGTGTGTGTGTGTGTGTGTGTGGTGTATTATGTGTAGGGTATGGGGTATGTGTGTTTCTTTTAGCTTCTGTTTTAAATTTTATTTTTTAAATGTTCCTATAGATTTATACTATACACAAAGCATATTGCCTGCAATCATGCCCCCTTTTCTTACCCCTCCCTCCTCTCTTTTGTTCTTCTTGTATCACTAGACCCTTTCACTTCTACTTTCATTTTACATATGCATACATGTTTTTGTATACAACTTATAACCCAGAAACTGCAAATAAGAGGAAATATATAATATTTTACTTTCTGATTTATTTCCCTCTTTCTATAAAGCCATCAGGATTTAATCATGGGGGCCTTATTTAATCCTCATCATCTGAAGGGCCCACCTCTAAATATCATAGCTGGATTAAATTTTGATCCTCTTGTTACCTCACGCCAGGGACTGCAGCTCAAGAATGAAGCCCTGGGAGATAATCAAACCATATCCAGCCATAGCTATTGTTGACTCTTTTAAATATTTCAAAAGACTTTATCACTGTGGAAGCCATTGCAGACACACATTTCATGTAAGTGAGTTGGTGACAAAGGATAAAAGAATTAGGTTTCTGATTACTGGCTCTATTGAAATGAATGAAACAGTTCATGAACTGAATGTTAGATAGCCTCATTATCTTTGGAAATACCACCTTATCTGTTCATTTTTCTTCACAACCAGCCATTGGCTAGATGGAAAGAAAGAAGAGTAAAACCCAGGAGGGCAATATGTTAACTACATTGGATTTTTAGCTAGATTTCCTTGCTTTGATTCATAAGGATTCCCCCATCCGCCCACAGACACCTAGATTATAATCTCTTGCATAATTTTATATATTCATTGTGTAAAATAACAGGAGACACTCATTCACATTTGCCTTTTCTTTTTAATGTATGTATTAAAAAACTATTTGAGAATTTCACATAACAAATTTTGACTACTTTCATTCCCCCTTTCAACTTTTCCAAGATCTGCTCCCTCGAGACAAGTTTGTGTTCTTTTAAAAATAAAGCCCATAAGGTCCAGTATATGCTGACCACATATTCTTAGATGTGTGGTCTTTCACTGGACCACAGTGGAATTACTAAGAGCTACACTCAGAGAAAACTGGCTCTCCTTCCAGCAGCTAATAATTGCCAATACCTTCTTGGCTGGGTTGGGACTTCATGGCCACCTCCTCTCTCCATGCTTTGGTCTGATTTAAGCCTTAAATTTTAAGAGTTCTTCCATTCCATATTATCTAGGATAATTCTAAAAAGCAAAGATCCTTAAAACTGAGCATCCAAGTCTTAAGGAGGACAATTTGGAATAATTGTCACAATTATAAAGGCACCTACTCTTTGTTTCTATAAATCTACATTCTAGAATTTTTCTTACCCAAACACTTGTACATGCACGAAATTTCAAATATGTTTGTTATTTATCATGTCATTGCTGATGATAGCAAAATATTGCTCAAATTAGACTGGGTAAATAAATGTGACTGGGCTATGCAGGTGTAGTAAAGGATGGGGAACCATTTTAGGCACTGGAAGAGAAAGAACTTTAAGATATAGTATATCATGTGTAAACAAGTGGGCATAGCAACCAATAGGCTATCATTTCTGTAAACTGAGGATGGAATATTTGAAAACATTTTGTTATTTCTCTGTATATGTATGTAAACACTGCAGCAAACGGATAAAGAAACTAGTCACAGCTCAACAATGATCACCAACTGCAGGGTTTGGGAGATGGATATTGAGCATCATGAGGAAAAAGTACATTGGTGGTTGAATAACTACACTGGATGCCATTTTCCATGCCTTTGGAGTTCTGAACCATGAGACAGAGATTCAGGAGCATCAGAGCAAACCGATGTCCTCTGGACATGGACCATACTCACAAACTCATAGCAGTGGCAGTTGCCAAACAAGACCTGTATAAAACCAAGACAGTCAACATTCTAGCATGGAAGGGGAAAAGGTTCACGAGCTCCCACCCTTAACTGAGGAGCTATGGACACTTGATAGTTTCGGGGGGAGGAAGAATTGATTTTTTAAGGGTATAATTCCTGGTAGGTCAATCATGTTCCACCAGATGTTCAGGAGTATATGGACAGCACAAATTAGGACTCAAGGGGTTATTTTAAGTGAAGGAAGAAGAGAAGGAAGAAGGAGAAGGGGAAAAGAAGAAAACTGTATGGAGTTGTGGGTGCATAGGGAGGTCAGAGTGGGTCTGTGAAGAGTTAGGGGATAGGTAAAGAAAGAAGAAGAAAAAGAAGAAGAAGAAGAAG
>NC_045030.1:156918682-156941294 GCF_008632895.1 Mastomys coucha
AGGGGAAACTGGGAATGGAGAAATTCGCATGTAAATAAAGAAAATATCTAAAATAAAAAAAAATAAAACTGGAAAAAATGTTAAGTGCATAAGCAAAAATGCAATAAAACTCTAGTTATGGGGAATTACTTGGAATGCTTATTTTTCAATACAGTGTTCAATTTCAATAAAATGTTTGAAACTGTATTTTGCAACAAATCAGTCTGATTGATTCTGATATAAGTTGGAGGAGTCAGGAGTCTACAGGACAGGGCTGGTAAGATGGTTCAGCAGGTAAAATGAGCTTGTAACTAAGCCTTAGAACTGAATTTGATCCCCAAGACTCACATGGCAGAAGAAGGAGCCGACTCTGACCGTTGTTGTCTGGTCTCCTGCATGCCTTGGTGTACATGCTCCCCTAAATTGATAGTAATAATGATGATGATGATGATGATGATAAGAATAACAACCTGTATTAGTAATCATAAAAGGGACTCAGAGCCACAGAGTGCAGTCATGCAACAACTATTTTATTGAACATTGGATACATGCATTTGTCCAGTTCATAAATTATACTTTATTATGTCACAAAAACAAAAGCAAGTACTTATTTTCTACCACTTTGAATGTTCAGTTTTCTACACTGGAGTTGAGCTACTGTCATAGAGAGCACATATGATGGGAGAGTAGTATTGGAAAGATTTCTGGAAAAATCCAAATCAATCATAGAGTACACTTTCTACTGAGCAAGGTTTACCCAGCCACACAGTTACACACACGGCAAAGTTAAAAGGCTCTGAGTCTGTTGCATTGTGTTGCGAACTTCTTCTACACGATTCATTAATTGTGTAGACTCCAAAGAATCCAGACAAAACCAAACTATGACATTATTTACAATAAGTCCCACACCTGGAACTCATTCTGAGTTATTTAACCCAGAGTGCATTTTTCAAAGCAATAAATATTTATGCTAAGATTAACAAGTACAATTATAATTTATATAACATGTGCCTAGTATTTAAAACAAAACATAAAATAACACTAAAGAAGCTTGTGCCATGTAGTTTCACAACTCACTGGACTGTGTCACCTCAAACCCTGTATGTCATTGTCATAAGCATATCAATGTCAATAGCTAAGGCCAACATAAAGAAAACTTTGAATTCTACAGTATGTCTTTAATATTGAGGTCCTGAGTTATACTGAAAAAAAATTCAAGCTTGTCTGGGAGTTAATGAAGTCTTGAATATATGAAGTTTTATCATCCATTTAAAAAGATTCTCTTAAGAAACCATAAAGTTATGAAAGTCTCACTATGTTCTATTATTCTGGGAGTGAGTTTTGAATTTGAGGAAATATAAATCTTAGCTCCTAGAAATGTGGAGCTCAGAGGGAGCAGAGAGACCATAGAATCTGAGATTCCAGCAGGACATCCAGAGCTAGGCATCTTGACTACTGATGCATATTTGAGTTCCTGGCCAAGTTCCTTAGTCCACAAAGTATTTTTCTATTAGAGGCCATTCATGTAGCCTCTGTCTCCAGGATCCTAGAAATCAACCATTGCCATATCTATTCATTTAGTGAGACGATGGAGAGGGAGTGAGTGGCTCTGACTCTTTCCTGATCCCTCTTCTCCAATGAATCCTGATATCAAAGAAGGCCAGATTGTGAATACTTGGGTCATCTTCTCTGACTTTATCTATTGTTGAGTTATTTGTTGTTGAGTTGGGGTTTGTTGCTACTTTGAGACAAAGTCTCATTATGTAGCCCAGGCTGGCCTGGAACTTACAACAATTCTTGTGCCCCAGCTTCTTGAATGCTGAGATTACAACAATGTGATTCAGTTGATGCTTGCAAACTGAAGTATATCTCTGGGTTGGGATGAGTGTGTAAGCTCAGGGATTTCCCTGCTCCACCAGTTTGTACTGCATCTCAGCTTTGGCCTCCAGTGAATCCTTTACCTGTATGTTTTGATCCCTTTGAGTCTACCACTAGTTCTGGCTTTTGGACAAATCTACAAGAGAGCTTTGTATTAAGTCCTGTGAGCTTCATTTCTCACACACCCTGAATTTGGGAAGAAACACTGGGTGGAAGAAAAATTCTGGCCTATATGTGTATTTTGCCATTTGACTCTTCCATGTAACCTTAGGACTATTAAAGTAATGGTCTTGAAACAGGATAGCAGTTCATATATGAATGTTTGGTGACATCACCTTCCTAGCCTGCTAGCACATTCAAAGCCACAGGACTTCATTCAGATTCTGGATAAATGTTACACATTTCATAACCATCGTTTTCCCTCAAGCATCTTGTCCTGTGTCTCTGCCTTCCATTTCCTTATAACATGGGAAGTTATCCCCACTTCTATTCAGCCCAGAAAATCTTACTAACTCCTTTGTACCAAGAAAACCAGGGAAGCAGTGATGGTCATTTTCACAGAACGAACCACAAAGTCTAAAGCATAGTTAATTCAGATTAGAGCAAATGGGAATCAGATTAAATTGCAGCATGGATGAAACAGCTTTCTTGTAGGTCAAATGTGGTCTGATTTTGACAGCTCATGTTTCAGTCCCATGGTTCCATGGGCATTTTAATTCAGTGCTAGATGGTCACAAGCAAGTGAATTTAATACTTCTAAATTCCCATAGTAAAGGATGGAAATGGGCTCTTTGGCTAGTGGGAAAACCTATGGTTTAATGAGGTAATGAGTGTGAGAATACTTTATAGACCATGAACATGAGGTAAATGCAATATTCTTTTGAATTAATCATGGATCATAATAGTATAACACAAGGTTCCAAAATTGAACACATGTGCAACCTTGAAACTTTATGAAGATATTTGAACTCCATCCAGTGCAGTTTTAACATAAGAGGAAACTTTGTTCTTTTTGTGCTGTTGACTGCTCTAGATAGATATTCTTCTGGAGCATACATATGATCCTCCTTTATCTAAATAAAGGATATCTTTGAAGGCCCAAATGATTGATTCTCTCTCTCTCTCTCTCTCTCTCTCTCTCTCTCTCTCTCTCTCCCTCTCTCTCTCTCTCTCTCTGTGTGTGTGTGTGTGTGTGTGTGTGTGTGTGTGTGTGTGTGTTGGTCAGGGTGGTTATGTATGGGGCATGCGTGGAGGTTCTCCCCTTTTACCACATGGGTTCTTCAGGTGGAACCCACCTTGTCCGGCTTGGTAGTAAGTGCCTTTACCCATTGAGCTATCTCACTGATCCTGAAGGGTAAAGTTATAGTAAGAACAGAGCAGTGTTAAATACATTGTGTCTGTACGCTGTGGTAAGGGGTGGCTGGGAGAAATAGCAATCTGGACATAGAAGAAAGCAGAGCCTAGGGCTGTTATGTTTTCCTGAATAGCATGTGTGCACATGCACATGGAGAAAGAGAGAAAGAGAGATTGGTCCCATAAAAGCAAGAACTGCTTCCTTTCAGTTCTTAGTTCATCCTATGATGGGTAGATGAATTTTGTAAAATATTCTCTGTTCTTCCCAGAATGCCAAGGCTATTTCTAATCCATTCTCTCCCAACAGTGTCCTCCTAGTATGGATAAGAAGAGAGAAGATGGCAGGAAAGTGTTTATCTCCCCTTTTTTACCAAGATTCAAGGTACACTGTTTATTCAGTTCTCATACAGTCAGGTCCTCAGGGCAACTGTTTCTGTCTGGCTTCTGGGGGAAGTGACTTAGCCACCTTTTAGTCAACGGATGAGGGTGCCATTCAACATATCATTCTCCAAACAAAGATAATCTCTTTTCCTAGAAGC
The DNA here is from genome assembly GCF_008632895.1 of Mastomys coucha. Taxonomy (NCBI): domain Eukaryota; kingdom Metazoa; phylum Chordata; class Mammalia; order Rodentia; family Muridae; genus Mastomys; species Mastomys coucha. Next base: position 156,922,432 of record NC_045030.1, read on the forward strand.
CATCTGACATATGATGGGGCTTGGAAACCAATAACTAACCTCTCCTTTTGGCGGAAACAAGAACTTTATAACCCAAGTTCTCCCATGTCCTATAGCCAAGCTCATTTATTTCTGTTCAGTGTTCATGTTCATAACAAGACAAGGTTGCTTCATCTGTAGCAGCTTCTGAACAGTTTCCCTATGGGCTATCCATCCTCCAAGCTGAAGAACCAAATTATTAGTGGGGCAAAGAGGCCTTGCTAATGAGGCAGAAAGCTAGATTCAGTGGGGAAGTAAGAGCAGCCAGAAGAACTGGGTTGAGCCATCCATGTTTATGGGGAATCATAAAATCATCAGCAGGGAGGGGCTTTGTCTGCATTAAGCAGGGAGGATCATCTTGCTGTAGAATATCACTCCCAATGGCAGCTGGACCTTCCCTGCTAGCAGCAGTCCTTCCTTGCTGGGGAAACTGCTTTGTTTATTGCTTAATCTATCACTGTTGAGCTGCCTGCCTCAGGGAGTCTCAATTTAAAATAGATTGAAAGGTAGTATCTGTCAATTGAATAAACACAGATGGTTTTCTACAGCAAAAATTGATTTTTTTTTTCCTTCGCCAAAGACATAAGTGCTAAACGTGATTATCTTTGGAAGCCAGGCATGAAATGTCTCGGTTCCAGCCCCTGTGTGTTCTGCACAGACAAAGAAGGGACACCACATGGGTCTCCGGTTTCTCATCTGATTTTAGGTTCTTGATTTGAAAATAAAACTTTTGCTTCCTTAGAGAAGAGATGGGCCAATTACAATATTCCTAATAAGAAGGTCTAGCTCAACCCATTATTTAATCCACTATATGTTTTATCAGTTTTGGTCACTGGCTATCAAAAACTCCCTCTAACTCTTTCATTTACAACTCACAAGGAAGTAACAAGATTTGTCTTAGAACACACAGCAATATTCAGACCGTGCTCTTCTCTCTGTTTGTCTAGTAGCTAGTAAAGAGACACATTGTCTGTGCCCTGATGTTGACTGAAAGAGACAGGAAGCTGAATCCAGCTCCTAAATCGTCTCTAGACACAGGTATAGCAGAGATGCTAAAACTACTACCTTAAGTTCCATATACCAGAATTTTAGACACCCAGAATGCTGTCTATGTTAGCAACTATTTAGGCAATGAGCCATTTGTATTCAGGGGTTTTGAAGGTTTGAGGCATTTTGCTAATGAGCAAAGTTGGGACACAGTTATTTCAAGAGAGCAGGCATGTGAAAACTGAGGAAGAATGAAGAACAAGAATTCCCATTGACTAGTGAGAAGATCGGACCACACATTTTCTTATGTATCCTTCAGCTCTAATTATAATACATTGCAAGCTCACGGGACTTTATTAATATGAATGATGCCAAGGAGTCCCTGAGTAGCAGAACAACCTAACTTCTTTCATTCTGCCATGTGCACAGGAACATGGAAGAATGGTTGAGGGGGTTCTCCAAAAATTCATGGTTGTAAGAGAAGCCGAAGTGTATTAACTGTTAAGGAGGTGGGCCACACACATGCTCTCAAGACAGAACTGAAGGAGATGAGGAGACTCGGAGAACCCTAGCAAGAGAAGGGACTTAGCTTTCTCTTCTCACTCATGGAAAAAGGAGCCTATATGGGGGAAGCCAGATAGCCAAAGTCATATAGTTAAAGCAGGATATTAAGACATTTGGTTCTTTACCCCCACTGTCTGCCTGTCTTTTCAAAAAGTGAAATGTAGTTAGGGACTACCAGGAAATCTAGTGTTTATAGTACATAAGAACCCAGAGAAAGCAGGAGTGGAGAGGTTTTGTTCCAACTGTAACCACAGATACACTGCCTTGGTCCTAATGCCTAATGCTCCACAGCCAGCCAGTACTTCTCCACATCCAGCCACAGAAGGCTTTCCTATATGTGCTATGTGCTTGCTGTTTATATCCCACCCAGGCCAAGAAAGCTTGAACTAAAGTCGCCTTAGGATTTAAGGGATACATACTATGAGACACTTGTACAACTTGGATTTAGATTCAAGTGGGTTCTCATATTTACAGTCTGTCAGGATTGGCCCATATTTGAGTTCAGAAACAGTAAAAGCAGAATTTCTCAAATAAGACAGTCCCAACTGTATTACAGAGCCATTTCTATGACTTTAGAAAGAGTTGGAGCCATTAGTCCAGTCTTTTTTCTTTTCTGCATGTGGGCTATTTCACACACATTTTTAAGTGGAAACAAATATGTACCTTTTTTGGTCAGTTCAACAATTTAAGCTTTCTGTGGCTCCTTTTTAACACATGCTCAGACACAAGGTCACATTAGTAAAATTATACTAATTTTCTTTGCACACTTTAGGTGGAACTATACATTCAATATAGACATGATTTTATTTCTGCACAGAAAAATTATCTTTCTTGTATTGAAACTAATGCTTTACTACAGCAAGGACAGTTAACCCTAAGCAAATATACTTGATTCAAAACATGTATATCAAGAATAAATGTCATCCTTTATACATGCATAATAGTTACTACTTAGATAAAATAAGCCTTTTTCCCCACAAAAAGATCTCTCTTCTATGGTAGAATGACACTATAATGACCAGAATTGGGTTAACAAGAATCAGAATTTCTATGAAATAGGAAATTTGAGCATAAGCCATTGCTCCATAGCCGTACATGGATCTATGTTTGGTTGTATTGTGCCTTAACATTTTCTATTTAGTGTTTCTTCTGTGTCCTCAGCAACATCTTTGAAAAAGTCAATATTTAGTGGTTTGTTTTATATTACACTGGCTTCCAATGTTATAAATGGAGTCCATTCCTCACACATGGGACTCTTTTTTAGAGTTGGCTTTTCATTTTAGGAATGTAAATAAAAGTTGTCCCTTGGTTTACATATTATAGATATTTCTGGGAAAAAAAAGAGCCAAGACATGTTTTGAAAGCAATCAGCTTCTGTTTAAAGAAAATAACTCACAGAGCAGATACCCAATGCAAGGTTTCTCTGCTTTCTTTGTTCATATAATTTCTAAGACTTAATTGACCATACTTGCCTAGCAGGGCTTGGTGCTTTGAATAATAACTTCCAATTTGTTCCTTGTTTTTTTTTTTAAAGGAAGATTTGATCTCCATCAGAAGAAGTCCTCACAGTTGAGATGGAAAATGAAGCCTGCTGGCTTACTTTAAGATACAATGGTGATTGATGCATCTCTCCCACCCGACTGTATCACTCATCCTCCTGAGGAGTCTTTGGAAGGTATTAGAGACAGCAGTCAATTCCAGGGCTCCTGGACATCTGTAGAACAATACTGGGAGTTCCTTAAGAGGCAAGGTTGAAGGTTAGTCTAGACATACCCCTCATGACAGATATTTCCGTTGATGAGGCTGAAGGTAGCCGAGGGGTTGGTGCTCTTGAAGGAAGTCATGCAGGTGGTACTTCTGCCTGTGCTGTGGGACCTTTTCATCAGGCCAGGCTGGCAGCAGAGGAGCTGAGTATTGAACTGCTTCCGGAAGCTCTTGCTCAGCAGATAAAGGGCAAAGGGGTTCACACAGGAGTTGGTGAAGGCCAGGAGGCGGGCACAGATGCTGGTGACAAAGTGGAGCATGGAGGTGTCTACCTCAGAGTAATGGTAGGAACGGTACAGGTAGATGACATGGTTGGGGAGCCAGCAGAAGGCAAAGAGGCCCACAAACACCAGTACGGTTTTAGCAAGCCGCTTCCGGGATTCGATCTGAGCAGGAAGAGAGGAAGAAATGGGGGGCACTGTTAAAGGTATAAAGACAGAGATAGAGAAATGGGTGAGGGAGCAGGGCCACAGAAAGTAAAATTGAAGATGATGATAATGAGAGACAAAGACAGAGAGATACATACATACATACACATACACACACACACACACACACACACACAAACACACACACTGACATAGATATGGGGGAAGGAAGCAAAAAAGAATCAGAAACACATAGATTGACAAGGCGGGAAGCAGAAACCTGCGAGGCAAAATAGAACATGCTGCGGAGAACAGATCTTTAAACAAAGTTGATTACATGCTTGAATGGACCGCACAATGAAATTCTAGTAAGTGCCCTCTTTTTCCTCCAGAGAGCATTGGGGCAGTTTATCAGCCATTCCCCTTCATGCCATTCTTTGCTCTACAGTTAATTATTTCTTATCCCTTCTGATGCTCAAAATAGCAGCCAGCTTTATTCTTCCTCATTGGCCAAGCTGAGATAAGTCTGTATTATTATTTTTTAATCTCTAGCTATTTCTGGATGACACAGTGAGGAAGGTGATTGCACAAAGTAGAACGAACATCTCTCTTTGCACTTCACTCCCTTTGTGACTTCAGGGGGGACTTCTTTCTCATTAAACTATTTTGGATACAGTGGTATTTGCTTACTAAAAGGCTGTTCAGATAGACAGCCAACTGCATCATCAACTGCCATTTCTACTTGGTAGGAAAAGAACTTTGAAAAGGGAGCCCTCTAAATGGGGTCAGCTATTTATTTCCAAGTAGTTGGAGGTCCTTTTTTCCATTAAATGTATCAAAGATCTACATGTAGGCTGCAGGTAGAGGGGTGGGCACAAAGAACTGCCTGGGGTTGGAGAGATGGCTGGCAGAGGGCCTGAGTTCAGTTCCCAGCACCTATGTGGGTGTAAGGTTAGTCTCATGGGATTTGGTGCCCTCTTCTGACTTCTGTCAGTACCAGTCATATTGGTGGTATATATAAAATTAAAATATATAAATCTTTTAAAAATTAAAAATACTGACAAGGAAAGAAAGCCAGAGCCCTTAGTTTCTACTCTTTGTCCCTCTAGGATAAATTTGCAGAGGTTTATGGAAGATAGAGGGAAAAGTAACATACTGAAGTATCCTGCATGCTGTGACACACTCTCATAATTTTCCAATAACATTACAAAATAGAAGCTATTGCTGGTATAATAGTGATAAGGAAATTAAGGCCTCAAGAGAAGAAATCAAATCTGTATTCAAGCCATCATTCTGAAGTATGCCATGTCCTTTGACTTTTGTCGCCCCTCTATACCTCCCTCCAGCATGAGCCTTTCCTAACCAGATTCTTTTCTTTCACCTAGTCTCATTTTTTTCTGCTCCCTCTGTTCATCTGTATGCTAATTCTCTTCCTGCACAAACAATGTGTTTGGGTTAAAAGAGTATCTATAAAAAGCATTGGAGTCCCTCAAATTATTTTCCTTTTCACAGCTCCGGGGAACTGAATCCAGTGCCTCATGCATGCTAGGCAAGTGCCCTATCACTGAAGGAAATCTTGAAGAAGCATCATTCACCTCCTAGAATGTCAAAGTCAAGTGATATGGTCACTTCTACACTATACTTGTCACTAAAACTCAAAATTAATGCAAGGGGCCAAGTGCCTAAGGAGGAAAATGAATCCATAGAAAGCACCTACCTGCTTCTTGACATGTATATTGCCTTCCACAGGAAGATTGTAGGCACTTTGAATCAGATTTCGGGCAATGAAGTAGTAGTAGACAGAGATGATCACCAGTGGGATAACGTAGAAAACCAGAAAGGAAGCCATGGAGTGGATTTTAGGGTGCAGCTCATTGGAGTGTGGGTAGGGGGCACAACTAATGAAGGTTTGGTTGGTATCTTTCACATGGAAGGGGTGGAGGTCAGAAAACACAGCCTCTGGGATGGCCAACAGCATAGAGATGATCCAGATCAAGGCAGCTTTGAGACAGATCTTCATCAGGGCATGTGATGCCTGGATATCCATTGGCCGAACAATGGCTTTGTACCTGGAGCAGCACAAAAGAGAATGATTCTAGGTAAGTTGTTAGACATCATTATGGATGATAGCAGAGCCGGGACCAGAGTGTGGCAAGTTAGGCTGCTGAGGTGCAAAATTTAAGGAGGTACTCACCCTTAAGTTTAAGAAAGTGTTTACCCTGAATTCTCATGACCTCCCCCCCCCCACCGCAAAGTGAGTGCTTTCTGAAATTTGGCACCCTGACCATGTCCCTTTCTTCATTTTGGTTGCTCTATTATGGATGCCTTAAGAAGTAATATTCTGTTCTTTTTCTTCTCCCCCTTTTGCCTTTCCTTTCTCTCTCTTTTTAGTTTAGACATTTAAATCATTTCATGTACATTTCCCCTATTTTCTTTTGTTTAAATTATTATATAGTGCAATTAATATAATTTTCTTTCTTCCCTTCCCTCCTTCCATGTACCCCTCCTCTCATACATGCATGCATGCATATACACATGCACATGCCCACACACATACACCTACCCACACCTTTAAGTATATAAGAGAGTGTGCTCAGTCCATTTAGGGTTACTTGTATGCATAAAACTTGAGAGCTGACTACTTGGCATGGAATAACCAATTAGACGAAGTCTTCCCTCTTCCCAGCACTCCTCAGAGGCTTGGAGTTCTTTGTCTCTGTGTGGGCTCCCATGAGATTTCCTCTTTACAAATTAGACATATTTATTTATTGTATGTAATATTCTATTTCAAAGTATGTATACATTACACAAAGACTAGATTGAGAAATTAGCATATGCATTCTCTCACATAGTTATTTGTTTTGTTCCTGTGAAGCCAATTAAAAATGACACAGTGATTTTCAAGCATCTGATACAATGGATAACAACTGCAGTCACTGTGCAGCACATTTCACCCTGTCTCTTGATTTTAGGAGTTCTTCTCAGAAAAGTGGATGCTCCTTTCATTTTTCTTAATAAATTGTAGAAATGAATAACAAAGCAAATGGCTACCTAAAGAGAGATATGAAGACAAGGAGCTTGTTTTTATTTTGTTAAATCTTCATTTTGAATATTCACATCCAATTCTAGGAATCTGAAGTCATTGGATATTTTCAATATTTCTCTTCTTTCTACCAAAGAATGGAGATGAAGAGGCCATTGAGAATGCTATACCCTGAAGGGGGCCAGTAATTAACAAACTAATCTTTGCTTCACTTTTTTACCCTCTTTCTTCTGTCCTAGACTGCTACTGCTTTGTGAGGTACCTGGACCTCTACTGCCTTGGGTTACTCTGGGAAACAGACACAGGCCTGAAGTCAAAGGTCCAAAGGTTTATTGGGGGTGGATACCCGAGCTAAACCAGCTGATGGACTATTTACTCAGGTACTAAAGAGTTGCTTTTTCTCTCAAACATTTATCCAGAAAATATAGCTAGTTAATGATTGATGATGAAAAGAAAAGGTTCTACTGTCAAAGAAATGATCAGAGCAGCTGTGCTTGAACTCTGGAAAAGATAAACAAACAGAGTAGACGGACTGGAAGGAAAAGAGAATAAAGCAGATGGAGCAGAAACAGAGACGATATAGTCCTATGTCATAGAGGGTCCTTGTGTTCTGATCTGTGAGCTACTTTTGAACATCCAGTCTCATGTTATAATCAGGAATATTCTCTCACTGGCTTTTCTCTTGAGTTACTTTGAGTGGTTTCCATTCTTCTTGACCAAAAGAGCCTTATATGAGATAGTCGACTACAATGGCCATTTGAAGTTGTCACCATATTTTCAGGATTGCTTCCCATGTGTCATTTTGACACCCTTAAAAGAATAAACTGCCTCTTTAAATTGTACTCCAGGAAAAAAAAATGTATTCCAGGGATAGGTACCTAAGTGCTTATGTCTCTATTGCACCTCTGTTTCCCTCTTTCTCTTCAGACTCTGTTCCGCAGTCTCCCTATATATGAACCCAATCCTTCTGTATCCCAGCTTAAGTGGCATCTTGAAGATTTTGCAGACCACTCAATGCTTTAAACACTCCCATTCTTTCTCCCAATCTATCTAAATTTTTGATAGGGTTATCAGCTCTTATCATTTTAAAATAACTATGCACTGTCTTTAGATAATTACCTAAGATCTGTGGTACTGAAGATTAACCCAAGACCTTACTCATGTAAGCTACACAAGCTCTGTATAGAGCCCTAGATAATTTTTTTTTTTACTTTTTATTTTGAGACAGTCCATATAAATTTTCTATGTTTGTCTTGAATATCCTATGTAGCTCGGATAGGCTTTGAGTTTTACAACTCTCCTGCTTCTGCCTTCTGAGTAACTTGGTTTATGGGCTACACCGCCCAGCCAGATTTGAATTTATTATTTGCTAATTTTTTATTGATATGACTTTTCTACTTGATTTTTTAAAAATCAGTTTCCTGAGGTCTGAAGATTCTGGCTTCTTCTCTCCATTTCTTTCTGTATCATGTAAAATGTCTCAAGTCCTCTTTCATACATGTTTAAGTAGGAGCTCAGCAAACACTTGCTATTGGTTGCCAAAACATATCTTGCAGAAGAATCTTAGTCCCACATTCTCACAAGTGTGTATGTGTGTGTGGGGGGGGGGCTTCGCTATTACATATATTGTAAGACTCATTCTTCTATAGATGGGCAAATTTACTTTGCTGATAGTACAAGGCATGAGACAATTCTTTCCACTTCTAAAACCACCTGGGCTTCATTTTTCTGGTGTCAACATTGGAATGGGTGAAGGATGGTCTTCACAAAATTAATGTGTCAAAGACACAAGCCGATTGGCTCCTGTGTCCAAGATTGGAAAGCTTTGTCCACAGAAAGACATGACATTTACTCAAATTGTCTTCTGTTTCATTATTTTATTCAAATAGTTCAGGCCTTGCTTGTCTATAATAACCTGCTGTAGTCAGTAGGAATTGTTAAATATCAATCATTTAAAACTTCCAATACAAACTAATTGCTCATTCTACAGAGAAGATTGGTCTAGAAGAAAACAAAATGAAGAAACTAGTCTCTGAGCTAACTGATACATTGCATGCATTTAAATGAGAATCCTACCTGTGAACTTTGACAAAACTCCAAACACCTGGATTTATTTTTCCTTGAGAATAGTACCTATATCTCTTTGAAGAAATGTGAGGCTGTCATTAACTGACTTATAAGATGCCTGTAACCCAGAGCACAGAGCAGTGGAATCTTTAAAACATTTTTTCATAGGATCTATTCTGATAATGCATTTCCTTCCCTCAACCCCTCCCAGATCCTCTTCAAATCCCCCTCTGAGCCATTTCTCAGCAAGCAGCTTAGGGGTCCTTGTAGCAGATCCAAGTGTTCTGTTTTGAATATGTAATATGTTACAGTCATCCTTTTCTATTTTTTCTCCAGGTTAGTCTCTCCTGTGCTCCTTTTCATTCCGTCTTAATATACTCTAGTTTCTTCTGACTTATAACATAGACTTGTGATCAAAGCAGAATTCCCAGGGATGTGAATGGATAAAGGGGAGGGTTGAGGAAAAAAGAAGAGGACACAAAGTAGCAAATTGGAGAAGACTAGAGAAGGAATCAGGAAATTGGAGGAAATGTTGGGTAACTAGACTTGAAAACAGGAATGAGGAGAAGGAAGAACTAAACCTTAGCCTGACTTTTTAATACGACTCTATTGCTACATTATGCCCATGCATAATACATTCACCTGGACCTTGTCAATGTGCCTTGCTGTCCCTAAGGCATCTAAGCTAGCATCAGAACAGTAAGTAATTGAAGGAAAAGCACCCGTGTCCTTTTCTCAAGAATTTTTTAAGAATGGGTAAGGCTGTCACTCAGAAAGTAGTAACTCTCAGTGAAACACAACTCCACCTTCCACACATGCTATAGGAACTAGGACACATGGTGGAAGATCCTGAACACCTGCAGAGTTGATACAATGGTACACCTTGTTTCCCTATCCAAGGCTTGGTAGAAGTGATATGAACAAAGACAAGTTGAGCAGAGGGTTGAGGTAAATCTTTCTTCCCTATTGTAGGAGTACCAAAGAAGACTTTCTTTCACATTAAATAAAAGATGATAAACAAAAGGACACAAGGAGATACTCAGCTTCAAATACACAGTAAAGACACTCCCCATTGTGCTAGTTGGGAACACTACTCAGTACTGAAAAATAGGAACATGCACCTGTGTTGTTTTATAATATACATGTACAGTAAGAAAACATGTAAATTTATGCCCACTTTAAAACATAGAAGTTCTTGAGCAAATGGTTATTTGTACATCTGAAGTTGAAGATGTATAACATAAACCTCAAATACATTATGAAGCCAGACAGAAAGGAAATGTTGATGAATGAGAGATTTGTATGTATGGACATAGAAAGCACATTGAAGAGTTTTCCTAGGACAATTTTAGCAAGAAAATTAGAGCAGTAGTGGTACACAATCCATTGAATTTAAAGCTATTCATAGATCTATAACATTTTTATTATTTATTTTATAAAATGTGTATGTGTGTGCCCGTGCATAAGTTTATGTGCCCCATGTGCATGGGAGAGCTTATAGAGACCAGAAGACAATGTCAAGAGTTGCAATTACAGGCAGTTATGTGCTACCAGACATGAGACCCAACTCAGGTTCTCTGTAAAAAGCATTGCCTGAATGAACCATCTTTTCAGCCCTTCTTTTAAAATTAGTGAACAAAAGATTAAGGCCAGCTAATAAAGCAGAAATATGTCTAGATGATGCCCATTTGTAACCATTTGTAATCATTGATTCAGGTGAAAGCAATAAGGGCGTTGGATTAGAGGTTTGGGAGTGATGAGATATTCATGCAAGTTGCTCACCAAGTAATAAATGAGAAAATTTTCCTTTTTGATAGATAATCTGGAAGTTAACTGTCAACATATCAAACACAAGGGTAATTTTTTCATTTAAACAGAGCAGGCACATGATCCAATGCTGAAGACACACTCTCAGAGGTCCAGAAAAATGCTTTAATTGTAGTTAAAAGTTTGAAAAATATGACTGATCTAATTTTATCTTTACACCAATGCACTCATGAAACTAAACCTTTCATTTGCCATCCTCCTGTCTCAGCCCCTGAAGTAGGTGATGTTATAGTCCTGAGTCATCAGATTGGCTACATGTATATGTATGATCAGTATTCTTGGCCAAAACATTTAACCAGAATCTGAATGTGGTGAGGAGAGACAAATAAATATTCTGGCACAATTTAGAAGATAATATTAATTGCAACTATAACTAGATGGTAAGAACCTACTGCTAGAGAGACCACATATTTTGGTTGCAGAACATAGAGAAATGAAGCTTGAAATTTCCTCCATACTACCTAGTTTTCTAGCGCCAGAGGTGACAATGAAGGTCACTTGGGTGAGGTGGGGTGGGGGCAAAGTCATTAGTAGAATTAACCAGTATTGTATCATGTATGCTAGAGTATTAACCTGACTGGCAAGATGCCCCCACCTGTGCAATAATGGAATGACTGTCGCAGAGGTAATCAATCCTTTATGGTTGGGTTTGAGAATTGTTTCACAGAAAGGATTCATGCCTGGTAGTATAAGCCTGGTCAAAAGTTGATAGTTGGGAAGATCATGGATCCTAGAGAATGTTTCAAATAGATGGGTCAAACGACCTTCTAAATATGTTTGAGACTGGAGAGATGGCTGTGCAGCTAAGACCACTCAGTGCCCTTGCAGAGGACCAGGCTTGTTTTCCAGCACTCATATGTCAGCTTACAACTGTCTGTAACTCCAGGTCCAGAAGATCCAGTTCCATGGGTAATTGGCACCCATGCAGTGTACATGCAGACAAAACATTCATACACATAAAAATAAATAAATCATTAACTATGTATTTATGCTTATAGATCGCTGCTGCTCTCAGCCTTGGTCAGAGAAACTTCTTTTTTCAGTGGGTTGCACTCCATGCAGAGATTCATAACTGATAAAAATGTGTTCAGAATAACTGTTGGATGTTCAGCTCTAAATGGGTCATCTATGTTAACTTCCATGTACAAGTCTCAGAGGACATCTCAGAACAGGAGATCAAAATAATGCAGGAACCAGATGATGGTAAAGAGTGACATGAAATGTTGACTTCTGGATATGAGATAGCTGTTGCACTCACGCACTTGTAGCAGCAGTAGTGATTGGTGCAAGATCAAGCCAGTTAAATTTGCAGAACCGTTGTTGGAGGAGATCATAAAGCCCCACCCTTATCTTTGGAACTATTGGCTATTGTATTGGTGGCTGTTTGGAGAGGAGAGTCATTTTATTGAGAGTGCGGGGACTGGTAGGTTTCTCATTCTCTAGTAGAGAGTCATATGCTCATGAATACATGGGAAGTTGCGTTATTTTTTTAAAACAGAACACAAGAGATGAAGATGAGAGAGATGTTTTAGGAAGGGCCCAAAGGGAGTTAGGGGGAAATCGAAGGATGAAAACAATCAAGATGCACTGTATACATGTATAAAATTGCCAGACAACAAATTCGAAATATTTTTAAAATATCAATGTCATTGTTACTAAAGAAATGGAGACTAAAGAAAATGGAGAGTTCTACCTTGAAGGTGATGAAAAAGATATAAGACATGTAATGCATAAGTCTTTATTTGATCTGTAATTATTAAAAAGAAGCTATAAAAGACTTTTAAAGGATAATAGGAATTTTTTTCTTTTTTTCTTTTATTAGATATTTTCTTTATTTACATGTCATATTTCCCAGTTTCCCCTCCAAAAACACAAAACAAAACAAAAAACAACAACAAGAACAAATCCTGTTCCCTCCTCCCTCCCCCTGCTCGACACCCCACCCTCTCCTGCTTACTGGCCCTGGCATTCCACTACACTGGAGCACAGAACCTTCACAGGACCAAGGGCCTCTCCTCCCATTGATGACCAACTTGGATATCCTCTACTATACATATGCTGCTGGAGCAATCAGTCCCACCATGTGTTCTGCTTGGTTGGTGGTTTAGTGCCTGGGAGCTCTGAGGGTACTGGTTAGTTCATATTGTTGTTCGTCCTAAGGGGCGGCAAACCTTCAACTGCTTTGGTCCTTTCTCTACCTCCTTCATTTGGGGACCCTGTACTCCGTTCAATGGATGGCTGTGAGCCTCTATTTCTGTATTAGTCGGGTACTGTCAGAGCCTCTTGGGAGACAGCTATGTCAGGCTGGATTGTCTTTCCTTCAGTCTCAGCTCCATAGTTAGTCTCTGCAACTCCTTCCATGGATATTTTGTTCCCCCTTTTAAGAAGGAATGAAGTGTCCACATACTGGTCTTCCTTCTTCTCGAGTTTCTTGTGGTTTGTGGGTTGTTCTTCCTGTATTCCAAACTTCTGGGCTAATAACCACTTACCAGAGAGTGCATATCATGTGTGTTTTGTACTTGGGTTACCTCACTCAGGATGATATTCTACAGATCCATTCATTTCCCCAAGAATTTCATAAATTCATTGTTTTTAATAGCTGAGTAGTACTCCATTGTGTAGATGTACCACATTTTCTGTATCCACTCCTTTGTTGAGGGACATCTGGGTTGTTTCCAGTTTCTGGCTATTATAAATAAGGCTGCTATGAACACAGTGGAGCATGTGTCCTTATTACATGTTAGAGCATCTTCTGAGTATATGCCCAGGAGTGGTATAGCTGGATCCTCTGGTAGAACTATGTCCAATTTCCTGAGGAACCACCAAACTGATTTCCAGAGTGGTTGTACCAGCTTGCAATTCCACCAGCAATGAAGGAGTGTTCCTCTTTCTCTACAACCTCTCCAGCATCTGCTGTCACCTGAGTTTTTCATCCTCGACATTCTGACTGGTGTGGGGTGGAATCTCAAGGTTGTTTTGATTTGCATTTCTCTGATGACTAAGGATGCTGAACATTTCTTTAGGTGCTTCTCAGCCATTCGGTATTCATCAGTTGAGAATTCTTTGTTTAGCTCTGTACCCCATTTTTTAAGAGGGTTATTTGGTTCTCTGGAGTCTAACTTCTTGAGTTCTTTGTATACATTGGATATTAGCCCTGTATCAGATATAGGATTGGTAAAGATCTTTTCCCAATTTATTGGTTGCCATTTTGTCCTATTGACAGTGTCTTTTGATATACAGAAGCTTTGCAACTTTGTGAGGTCCAATTTGTCAATTCTTGTTCTTAGAGCATAAGATATTGGTGTTCTGTTCAGGAAATTTTCCCCTGTGCCTATGTGCTCGAGGCTCTTCCCCACTTTCTTTTCTATTAGTTTCAGTGTATCTGGTTTGATGTGGAGGTCCTTGATCCACTTGGACTTGAGCTTTGTACAAGGAGATAGGAATGAATCAATTTGCATTCTTCTACATACTAACTGCCAGGTGAGCCAGCACCATTTGTTGAAAATGCTGTCTTTTTTCCACTGGATGGTTTTAGCTCCTTTGTCAAAGCTCAAGTGACCATAGGTGTATGGGTTCATTTCTGGGTCTTCAATTCTGTTCCACTGATCTACCTGCCTGTCACTGTACCAATACCATGCAGTTTTTATCACAATTGCTCTGTAGTACAGCTTAAGGTCCAGGATTGTGATTCCACCAGAGGTTCCTTTATTGTTGAGAATAGTTTTTCCTATCCTAGGATTTTTGGTATTCCAGATGAATTTGCAAATTGCTCTAAGTCTAAGAAGAGTTGAGTTGGAATTTTGAAGGGGATTGCATTGAATCTGGAGATTGCCTTCGGCAAGATGGCCATTTTTACTATATTAATCCTGCCAATCCACAAGCATGGGAGGTCTTTCCATCTTCTGAGATCTTTTTCAATTTCCTTCTTCAGAGACTTGAAGTTCCTGTCAAACAGATCTTTTACTTGCTTAGTTAGAGTTACACCAAGGTATTTTATATTATTTGTAACTATTGTGAAGGGTATTGTTTCCCTAATTTCTTTCTCAGCCTGTTTATCCTTTGTGTAGAGGAAGGCCACTGATTTGCTTGAGTTAATTTTATATCCAGCTTCTTTGTTGAAGTTGTTTACCAGGTTTAGGAGCTCTCTGGTGGAATTTTTGGGGTCCCTTAAGTATACTATCATATCATCAGCAAATAGTGATAATTTGACTTCTTCCTTTCCAATTTGTATCCCTTTGATCTCCTTTTGTTGTCTAATTGCTCTGGCTAGGACTTCAAGTACAATATTGAATAGGTAGGGAGAGAGTGGGCAGCCTTATCTAGTCCCTGATTTTAGTGGGATTGCTTCAAGTTTCTATCCATTTACTTTGATGTTGGCTACTGGTTTGCTGTATATTGCTTTTACTATGTTAAATATGGGCCTTGAATTCCTGGTCTTTCCAAGACTTTTATCATGAAGGGATGTCGGATTTTGTTAAATGCTTTCTCAGCATCTAATGAGATGATCATATGTTTTTTTTTTTCCTTTGAGTTCGTTTATATAGTGGATGGAAGGATTTCCGTATATTGAACCATCCCTGCATCCCTGCGATGAAGCCTACTTGATCATGATGGATGATTGTTTTGATGTGTTCTTGGATTCGGTTTGCATGAATTTTATTGAGTATTTTTGCATCGATGTTCATAAGGGAAATTGGTCTGAAGTTTTCTTTCCTTTTTAGGTCTTTGTGTAGTTTAGATTTAAGAGTAAGTGTGGCTTCATAGAACAAATTGGGTAGAATACCTTCTGTTTCTATTTTGTGGAATAGTTTGAGGAGTATTGGTATTAAGTCTTCTTTGAAAGTCTGATAAAACTCTGCACTAGATCCATCTGGTCCTGGGCTTTTTTTGGTTGGGAGACTATTAATGACTGTTTCTATTTCATTAGCAGATATGGGACTGTTTAGATCATTGATCTGATCTTGATTTAACTTTGGTACCTGGTATCTGTCAAGAAAATTGTCCATTTCTTCCAGGTTTTCCAGTTTTGTTGAGTATAGGCTTTTGTAGTAGGATCTCATGATAATTTGGATTTCCTCGGGGCCTGTTGTTATGTCTCCCTTTTCATTTCTGATCTTGTTAATTAGGATACTGTCTCTGTGCCCTCTAGTTAGTCTGGCTAAGGATTTATCTACTTCGTTGATTTTCTCAAAGAACCAGCTCCTAGTTTGGTTGATTCTTTGTATAGTTCTTTTTGTTTCTATTTGGTTGATTTCAGCTCTGAGTTTGATTGTTTCCTGCCTTTGACTCCTCTTGTGTAAATTTGCTTCTTTTTGTTAAATAGGGCAAATTTTAATTATGGTTTATGTGTTAGATGTTATTAAAGAATTATTTTTAATTTTTCCAGTATGATGAGATTGAGTATATAGAAGATTACCCTTGTTCTGAGGAAAAAACAATGCAATCTATAGGGATAAAAGTTCAAGATGTTTACTTTTCAAAGCTCAACAAAACAGAATACAGAAAACAAACAAAAGTATACATGCTCATATTCACACATACTACATGGTAAAGGCAAAATCCAGGAAATAGTTATTCTTGAATGTAATAGGGTATTTTAAAATATAAATTTTAAAAAATTATCTAACAGTAGAGAAAAGGAGTAAAATAATGTGTGGTGATCTGAATGAGGATGGCCCCCACAGGCTCTCATATTTAAATGGTTGTTCCACAGTTGGTAGAATTGTTTAAGAAGGATTAAGAGTCGTGGCCTTTTGGAGGAGTTGTGTCACTGGGAGCAAGCTTTGAGGTTTCAAAAGCCCACACCATTCCCAATTATCTCTCCTCTTTTTTTCTTGTGAAAAAAGAAGCATGTAACATGTAACATGTCTTAACATGTAAGCTCTCGGCTATTGCTTCAGCACCATGCCAGCCTGCCTGCTTGTTGTCATACTCCCTGACATGATGATTAAGGAAGAATCCTCTGAAACTATAAACCTAATAACTCTTTCTTCTATAAGTTGATGTGTCTTCACAATAATAGAAAAGTAACTAAGACATAATGTCATATATTTTACTTTATGTCATGAAAAGAAAAAGCCTTTGCCATATGCACAACATTATTAAATTATAATCGAAATGTGATTGAATGTATCATATCTGCTCAGCACCTACACCAAGAGCAAGGAAGAGTTACCTTGTTCTCTTGGGTTTATGATTTTAATATCATCTACAACCTGTGAGGTTTTGTTGTATGCTTTTTTTTTTGTTTGTTTGTTTCATCAGGACTATTTTTAAGCCACTTGTTCATTTGGGGAGGCTAGTTTAATTAAAACTAGATTATATAAAATACACATCAGTTTATAGTGGCTGGATATGAGCTGAGAGATCAGAAAAGAGTACAGCTGATATTGTGGATGAGGGCACTGCTTCTGATGCCTGAAGGACACCTAGTAAGGGATACTGGGATAAAGCAAACAGGGAGTAAACCTCAGTTTGGACAGTAATGTTTAATTCATCCTTCAATTTAAATAGAAGCGAATATAAATGGATGGATTGATACTTTCCTTCCTTACCCATCAGACAGGTCTCAGTTCCCACCCCAGGGCATCCATTGTCCCAGATGAAAGTTTCCAGATGATGTAGTTAAGGTTTTAGTGGACTTTCTAGGAGTCTTCAGCAGAGATCTTCACGTTTTCGGAAGAAGCAAGTTTAAACCTATTTTAAGGGAGTAAGTCATGATCCGTATTGTGAAATGTAATAGAAATTTTGATTTTTCCCGAAGAGACCAAGAAACAAATTGTATTTGTGGGCAGAACCCTCCTATACACTGTATAATTCTAAAGTTGTTTATCTGGGGGCTACAATTTCTCCATCATATCCTCTCCCAATACACACACAGTATATCCTAGAGAGCATAGCTGGCTTTGGGGGTGAGGATGTCTCTTATTTGCTCCATAGAACAATGGAAGTCAGTGTTCACCATCTGCTATGGCAAGAAGGCTGTTTCCCAGCAAAGGATTTTTAAATTCCTCCATTATTTGGGGGCAAGGGCTTTAGGTAGTCATATCTTTTACATATTTATTTTCTGCTTCAAAGTCTTGCTTTACATCTACCACGTGGGCATATTTTTTTAAAATATATATCTGTATTTGTGTGAATAACTATGTATATGTTCATCTGTATATATACCTGTGGAGACCAGAGGCACATGCCCATGTCTCCCTCGATAGCTTTCCATCTTATTTTTTTGAGACAGAATCTCTTACTATCTTAGGGTTTCTATTCCTGTACAAACATCATGACCAAGAAGCAAGTTGGGAGGAAAGGGTTTATTGAGCTTACTTCCACATTACTGTTGATCACCAGAGGAAGTCAGGACTGGAACTCAAGCAGGTGAGGAAGCAGGAGCTGATGTAGAGGCCATGGAGGGATGTTCCTTACTGGCTTGCTTCCCCTGGCTTTCTCAGCCTGATCTCTTGTAGAACCCAAGACTTCCAGCCCAGGGATGGCACCACCCACAAGGAGCCTTACACCCTTGATCACTAATTGAGAAAATGCTCCACAGCTGGATCTCGTGGAGGCACTTCCCCAACTGACACTCCCTTCTCTTTGATAACTCCAGCTGTGTCAAGTTGACACATAAAACCAGCCAGTACACTCACTAAATGTGGAGCTTACTAATTGAGCTAGACTGGATGACTAGAAAGCCTAGGGGATCCTGTTTCTACTTCCTTACATGTTAGAATTACAGGTATAGGAACCCATGCTTGGGGTCTTGGATGTGGGTGCTGGGGATCTGACTCAGACTGAGCCATCTTCCCAGCTTCCATTAATATCTTTTTATGTGTGCAGATTTCTGGGGAATAATTAGATTGACTCAATAAGAAATCACCGCTACCATAATAGCTAAAGCTTGTGAGGTACTTACTATGGATCAGGCACTTGATCTATGGTTGATTGGGCTATACTTTGACTAAATAATCATATTTTGTCCTCACAGCAATCCTGGAGGGCAGATACCAATATTACTGTTCTTTAACAGATGAGTAAACTGAGGTTCAGTAGCTTATCCAAGTCTACCAATGTTAAACATTAGTAACAAAGTTTGAGGCTATTCAAAATGACTCCTTAGGATATCACCAGGCTAGATAGCTTCCTAATCTGATGGTCCTGTGATTGACCATGAAACCTGGAATTCCTGATATATATATTCTCTCTCTCTCTCTCTCTCTCTCTCTCTCTCT
>NC_045030.1:156942036-156952463 GCF_008632895.1 Mastomys coucha
CATACACACACAGAGTCCCATATGGCCTGAGGCTTAGAGTGAACTCTGAGATCTCTCCTATATTTACCCCAGGGCACAAAAGGGTCTTCTGAGTGAAAGCTTGGAATGAGATTTAAAGAGAAAAAAGGCATTGGCATCAGTGAAGAACCAGAAGCCCACAAGCTAGAATGCAGCTGGGATGATGCCAGGAATATTTCAGACAGAAAGATATTGATTCTGAGAGATGAGACTGAGCATGAAGCTCAGTTGTGAAGCACCTGCCTAGCACATGCAAAGCCTTGAGTTCAATTCTCAGAACTACAAAACAATGGTGACATAGTCCTCTGATTCTAGGATATGAGAGTTGTAAAACCTTAGGGACAAAGTGGAAAGAGAGAAGTAATCAATTATCAGACATCTTATAAGGTTTTCTTATAAGGAATTGGGCACCAACTGAACCTTGGGCCAAAAATGAGTTTCATCAAGATGATCTAATTCCAGAGTTCAATGCTAATCTTATAAGGGAGACTATCAGAAGGGGTATAAGCAGGCTGAAATATTGTCTTTACCCTTAGTTAAATTTAAAATGAAAAGGAGAGCAGTTATCCAGTTAAACTTCAATAGGCATGCAATCTTGGCACAAGCTGTTCATGGACCATTTTTCAAAAACTTTATGGAGGGATGAACATATATTTAGATCTTTTTACACTTCTCAACAGTTTATGAGCTCCAAAAGTTAGAAGAACATTCCCAGATTCCATTTGCACATTGAAGTCAGACAAAGTGAAATCACTCTACCTCGTAGCCTAGAAAATACACAGACCAAGACAAACCTCAAAGACAAAGTTTGCCCATGTTCTAGGGTAGAATAGATCACTAATTCTGGGTCATAGATTGTCTTCAAAACTAGTCATTTACCCTAAACAGATTCAGAGGGGAAGATCTGGATTAAGTAAAGAGAAAGTCACCAGAAAGGCCAGGAGAGACAAGAAGGGAAAGAACAGGGGACCACTTGAGAGCATCAGGAATCTGTTGTAGGACTGTGGCAGCCAAGAACAAAGTGATAGCACTTACCCACCACTCCCTAAACCTCTTTGAGCCTTCTTTGGCTAAGAATTGCATAGGTGGTTCATTCTGGGATGGCCAAAGCCTGCCCCCAAACTCTCTTAAGCTCAGTGATTGGCTTTACTCTAAGAAGTCCAAGTCTCCCAGGGCATACCAGGGGACACAGCCACTACCTACAGCATAAAATCTTCTCCTGGTCAATTTAGTTTATCTAGTATATTTTAAACATTGAAATATCAGAGATAGTAATTAGTTTTAAATATATTTCATATTACTTGGGCTAAAAATAGAATTTCTAAATTACCTTAATAAAGTGCCTTACAACTCTTTTCCAAAACAAGATGCATTGAATGGCAAAAATACCATCATGGCATATGACTCATTGTGGCTAATTATAAAAGTTTAAAGCAATATATTTAAATACACTTTGATGCGAAGTTCGAGAAGTAGTAAGGGGGTGACTGAGCTTTTTAACTTCTTAGGTTGGATTGGTGCTGTTGGGGAGCTCTTATTGTGTAAGGAAGAAGCCTAAGGCAGGGACAGGGGCAGGATGAGGTCTGGGAACCCTAGACTCTACTTACTCCATTAGCAATTTATTTTGTTGTTGTTGGAGTAGTTTTTGGCTGTTTTGTTATTCAATGAAAACTCACATTGCACATACTGTGTGCCTGGCACAGTTCTCAATTGGTTTCAAGAATTAACTCAAGAAAGAAGCACTCGATAAATGATTAAAAGGTCTCTAATTTGAATTTAACAATGTAAGAGATAGTCTTCAAATGTTTTCTGTCATTAAAATCTAAATCTAACTTCAATGCACTTATGCCTGTATCTATGAGCATCCTCAGTCAAATGACGTTGAACCTCATGCTTGGGAAAGAAAGAGCATAATATTCTATGAAATACTTTTCAATAGTTACTCTCACCTTTAAAAAATCCTTATTACATTAGAAGGCTGTAAGTATGTTTAGCATTTCTCTCTCCCCTCACCTCATTCTCTCTGTCTCTCTCTGTCGTCTGTATGTCTCTCACTGTCTCTCTATGTGTCACTCTGTGTTTCTGTGTCTCTGTGTCTGTCTGTCTGTCTGTCTGTCTGTCTGTCTGTCTCTCTCTCTCTCTCTCTCTCTCTCTCTCTCTCTCTCTCTCTCTCTCTCCTTACCCCTCCTCTCTCATATCTCTTACAAATGAAAGAACCGACAGAGTGGCTAACTTTCCCAAGGCTACATTAACAAATGGCAGACCTAGAATCTGAGCAGAGGCCATCTGGCTCCTGAGACCAGGCTAAGATCCGAAGATTTTAGAGGCTCCATTTTCTTCATTGGGTTCCATCCCCAGTCCTCCCAACCACCCCCAACCCCACACACATATAGAACAAGAATCAATTGACAGAGTTGCCTTGAGTCAGTAAAGAGATCAACAAGGAAGGTGGGTGAGAAGAAGTAAACTAATTTGAAAGACTTTTCACTTAAACCAACACAGTGCAAGAGTCCTAAGAGCTCAGCATAAAACAATTAGAGAGTGAAGAATCATACAAATAAAACAAGAATCACTTGGCAGTCTTATACATGATGTTTTGATATAATTCTTCCCAATGTCTTTATTCTTCTAATTCTTTTCTTTTCTTTTTTTAAATTAAGAACTTTTCTTATACTTTTATTTTTTATTGAATAGTTTTTTTATTTACATTTCAAATATTATTCCCTTTCCTGGTTCCCCACCCCACTCCTGGAAACACCCTATCACATCCTTCCTCTCCCTCCAATGTCTTTTTTCTTTGTCTTTTTTTACAGGATTAAAAGTCGACTTTTTTTGTATCTTTTAGCATTAGTATGTCATATAAACATTTCATGATATCACACAGATAGATGCCCCTCCAAACATCAGGTCATACTGTGCAGACACTAGCAAGCCTCTGGCCAGTGCAGTTTTTTTCAAGGAAGTGTGGTAATCTCTAGAGAACAGAGTTTCTACTTCATATGCCTCCACCAATTAATTCAAATGAAACAAAACACCCCCAACTACCCAGAAAGCAGTATGTCTGGTAACACACAAGCACATCTTAAGTATCTACTTTTTCAGGGTCCTATACTTCCATTGAGTTAATGCAAATGGATCCATAAACCTTGACACTTAGCAACTTTTTTCATGCTCCATTCTGGAAATTAAGAAAATGATTCAGGCTGGCAAAATGGTTCAGTGGTTAAGAACATGTGCTGCTTTTCCAGAGAACTCAAGTTCAGTTTCCAGCACCCATGTTAGGGGGCTCACAACCATATGTAACTCCAGTTCCAGGAGATTCAATGTCTCTGACTTCCTTGAGTACCTGCATTTATGTGCACATACTCACACGCAGGCACACAAACCTACATATAATTAAAACTAATAAGAATTTTAAAAGAAGGTCAATTTACTCTGGGTCATAAGAAAATGAGGTTTTTGAAAAAATGAGATTATAACATACTTGCATCATTCATCTCTTCTTTTTTCTTCCCTTTAAACCCTCATTGCTCTCTTTCAAATTCATAACCTCTTTTTTTCTCTTCTTATTAATCATCCCACTTGTTTGTACATCAAATGATATCCCACTTCCTGCTTACCCCTTCACACCCTCCTGCCCCACATCCACCCTCTCCCCTTTGCTTCTATGAGGGTGCTCCCCAACCCATCCACCCTCTCCCACCTCATTGCTCCAGCACCCCACTATCGCTGGGGCATCAAACCTCTACAGAACCAAGGGCCTCCCCTCTCACTGATTTTAGACAAGGCCATATACATATATGTCTACATATACACATATATACATAAATGCACACATACACACACATCTGAAACATAACTAAGTCTGTACAATGTTATTTTTATGTATGTTTTCAAGGTTGACCATTGGCACTGGATAACCAACTGGTGTGCTCTTCCCTGAGGAAGACTAGTTCTCCCACTCTCAGCATTCCTTAGCTGCCTGTAGTTCTTTGGGTAGGATTGAAGGCCCCATGAGCTTTCCCCTGCCTGTGATAGCATTGTGTCTATTGGTGTTAGGACTGGAGACTAGATCTGCCTCATTTTTATGCTTGCCTCATTTATAGAATAAACTAAATCTAAACAACTAGGAGTTCTTCATTCCATTTGCCTGCCATTTCATGGGCTTTAGACTAGGAAACAGGTTTGAGATATTCAAAGTGACCCATTCTTCTGCTACCATACACTTAGCTAAACCATCCTCTCGAGGACTTACAGTCCAGATGCTTCCTATTTCTCTGACTATTTCAAGTCCTCAAAAATTTACTAAGGATAACTAAGGAAGTGATCTAGTCAGGCCAAGTTTCCTCCCCCTGTATTTTTTTTTTTACAACTTACTAAACCTGTTCCATGAGTTGGATAGAAAGACCTTGGAGGAAGCAGCACCATACAGAATGAAGCACAAAGGGAGAGGCGAGAAGCATGGTGTGTGCTGGATCCAGCTAAGCTTTGTATTCAAAAGCCTTTCCTTTTATCTATTTAAACTATTCATATCACATACAACCAAGAGCATGCAGGAGGAAATAGCTGGCTGAAAGACTTTGGCTTTGCTCTCAGTTTTACTGTTCTCTGATCATGTGCGGCAGAACCCCACATTACCATTTAAAAACATAGACGATAGTGGTTCTTAATAATCTGAGAAGCTCAAGCATATGCTATGGCAGAGCCTCAAACCATTACAATGGTAGATGTAGAACTCTGGGTGTGTGCGTGTGTGTGTGTGTGTGTGTGTGTGTGTGTGTGTGTGTATGTGTGTGTGTTCATGTGTGTGCCCCGAGGCCAGAATACAATATTGGGAGATCCTCAACTGCAGTCCACTTTGCTTTCTGAGACAACATCTCTCACTGACCTGGAGGTCATCATATAGGCTAGGGCAGCTGGCTAGTGAGTCACAGGGTCATTCTTGTCTCGGACTGCCTGGAGCTGGCATTACAATTGCATACCACCATGTGTTCTGGGGATCAAACTCATACTCGAAAGACAAGCACTTGACAAATTGAATTCCCCCCCCAACCCCTAGATTTAGGGATTTTATATACAATATTCCCTAGGACCTCTTTCCTGGGTAACTGAAACAGAAGCATGGATTTTCCTAGGTAGACTTCTTTTAAACAAGAAACTCTCACTGTTAAATGACCATTGCAGAAAGTGTGCACACAAGTCATCATGGACAGGAAACTATATGGGACTCATTGATCAAATCTGGTCTTCTATCTCTTTTGGTATTGCCAAGAACTATTAATGTGATTTTTTTTAACATCTTAAATGGTTTGGAAACATCCAAAAATGACTAATATTTATGGGATGTGTGAAAATTACACAGCATTCAAAGTTCAGCATCCATAAATAAAGTTTTATTGGCACATGGCCATGCCCATATGTTTACACATTATCTGTAGCTGTTTTCATGATACAAAGCAGAATTTAGTGGTTGCATTGGAGACCCTGTGGTCTTCCAATCCTCAAATGTTTATCATCTGGCCATTACAGAAATATTTGCCAAGCTCTGGCCTATGTGCACTGAATATGGGAACACGACTAATGTTCCTGTGTTCTTTGCTTGTCCTCGTCAAAGCTATTCATTCCATCTTTAAATAGAAGTAAGCCTGCCTTCCATCACATAACACTGCTTATTAGCCTTATTACTTTGTAATAATAAAGACAATAGGCCACTGAGCCCTGTCATTGGGCTTCTAGTACCAAGCTATCACTGTTCAGCACACTTAGTCAATTTAGCAGCACACTGAAGTACTAAGTTGGTATTTCAGGCTCTGCTTTGCACTATGAATGTAAATGTTCCTGGCCAATGAGGATTTAAAATCTAACTAGAGAGGAAAATTATGCCCCCCCAAAAGCCCTTAATGAACATGGCAATGATTTCTGCATAGATCTTTGTGAAGAGCTCTTAGAGTTGATGACAGTAGATCAATATATGAAGTGCTGCTACCACAATACACACAAATGCGTGCACACTTTTAATTACAACTCTCTCTTCTATGGACCTATAGACCTGAAAGCAAGAAGTCATCAAGTATAATTTCTTTCACTTGAAGAAAGCACCAAAGTCAAGAGAAGACCATAGTCAGTTACCTGAATCTCCCAGAGCTTAAGGCTCTGGATGCCCAAATCAGTGATGAATTCCTATGACTGACCATTGCTTTCTTTTTGAGATTATAATATAATTACATTTCTCTCTTGCCTTTTCTCCTTCTAAATCCTCTCATATCCCCTCTACTCTTCTTCAAATTCATGGCCTTTTTCATTAATTTTTATTTCATGCACATATATTTTAATATTAGGTAAGATATATATTAGATAGGACTATATAATACCCTAAATATAACCTGTTCAGTCCATATAATGTTCCAGGGATACAAACTTATATAGATGCTGTTTTTCAGATTGACCATTTAGCACTGGACAAACAATTGGTGTGCTCTGCCTTCCCTAGGGTAGACCACCTCTCCAACTTCCAGGTTTCCCCAGCTGCCTGTAGTCCTTAGTGTAGGGTTGAAGCCTCAAAGTGTTTTCCCTTTCTACTTTGACACTGGTGTCCTCCTTGTTCAGCTCATACTTAGGTGGTCATGTTGGGAAGACTTTATGTGTGTAGCTTCTGATATTACTAGGAGACACAATCTCATAGCAAACTCCCTGATCCTCTGGTTCTTACGATCTTTCTGCCCCCTCTTTCACAATGTTCCTTGAGTCTTAGATGGTGCATTTTATTTATGTGTGGTTTTCTGTAATGGACTCATTCCATTGCAAAGAGAAGTTTCCTTGATGAGGGGTAAAGAATATACTAATCTGTAGGTATAAGGACAAATGATTATAGATTGTTGCTATGGATTAGGCTAGTGTAGTAAATCAGTAATTCTCCTCCTATAACCATGATTCAGTCAGTAGCACTGAGTAATTAGCTATTTTCCAGTACCAGGCATGGATTCCCTCTTGTTAAGTGAGTCTTAAATCCAATTCGAGAGCTATTGGTTATTGCCAGGGTATATATGCCACTACTGCACCTTCAGTGGTAATGTGTTATGATGGCTGTTGGTGTGGTTCATAGGCATCATACCCGAGTAGGACTGCTGGTTGCCTCTTTCCTTTGGATGCTAGCATAGTGCCTTCTGGTACCATGAAAAGCTAGTCCATAGAGAAGGGACAAAAGCATTGCTCTTTATGGACCCTCATATCTTCCCTTAAAGCACAAGTAAAGGATGCTTAAATACTATGTTTATAGGCATCCTATGATACAGGCCTCCTTCAAACTATCATTTCAACCTTCAATTCCATTTTTGTTAACAATCTTGGAAAGAAATTGGGCTCCAATTCTTCTATAACGTGTTTGATCATCTAATATAATAATAGGCAATATCTAGTTAGATAATCACCCAATAATAAGATTCCTTTAAAAATTAGTTTGTATCATCATATTTTAGAAAGCATTCCCAAGGGCAAAGGAGATGGCTCAGTGGTTAAGTGTTCGTGCTGCTGTTATAGAAGACCTGGGTTCAATTTCTGATATGCATACAGTGGCTCACAACCATCTGTAACTACACTTCAAGTGGATACAAGCCACTAGCCATGTAAGTGGTACATGCACACACAGACAGACAAAACATCCATACACATAAAAAAGAATTAAAAACCCCAGTATTCCCTATATATTTTCATGGAGAAAACTACTGTTGCTTGATTGTAACCATATTTTTTGTTCTAAAAATTATGTTAAAAGTACTTTTCATTTGACCCAAATATGACACATCATAGTGCAAAAGAACATAACAGAATAAACAAAATTAACAAAGGGCAAAAGGAAACTTTGAAAAACTTTCACATGGCCTATAGTTCTATTTATATGAAGATGGTGTAAAGAAACAAGTGAGTCACATAGACATGCTATCCTTCTATCACAGCAAGTCCTTCTCATTGAAAACAAATGTCATTATGTACAAAATTTTTGCATTTCCCCTATTCTTTAACATAATCCTCAGTAGTTTTTACTGCCCAGTTAGCCTGAGTAGACTGCAAGAGACAGGGACAGAGGTGATAAAAACAGACAGGGATAGAAAAAGAGAAAGGCAAGGAAGAGAGGAAAATAATAAAGAAATAAAACTAAAAATAGATTTTCCACAGAACCCAGCTATGCCACTCCTAGGTGTTTACCCAATGAACTCTAAGCTAATATATCACAGAGCTATGTGCACATCAGCGTTTATTGCAGCACTATTCAGAATAGCTAGGTGAGAGCACTAACTCAAGTGGCTCAAAGGAATATATGTGTGTATGTGTGTATGTATATCATATATATGAATTTTCAGTTATAGAAAAAAGAGTAAAGTCATATCCTTTTCAAGAAAATAGGTCTTAGTTTCTTTTCCTGTTGCTGTAATAAAATACTCAGGCAAAACTACTTAAAGGAGAAGAGTTTATATTGCCTTACGGTTCTAGGTGGGAAAGTCACAGTAGTAAGAGCTTGAAGCAACTGATCACATTAAGTGCACAGTCAGAAGGGAACCAATGAATACATGTGCGCTGCTCTTCAGCTCCCTTTCTTATACAGCCCAGGATCCTTTGGTACTACCCATAGTGGGGAGGCCTTCCCACTTCAATTAATATAGTAAGATAGTCCTTCACAAACCCTCTCAGAGCCCTTCTCCAAGCTCATTCAAGATTGTATTGACAATTCAAACCAACCATCACATATATTAATCAAATTAAGCCAGTGTTGCAAAGGTACCATGTGCTTTCTCTTACATGTGGTTCCTAGATTTTTATTAGAGATAATATAAAATCATGCCTGCATATATAATATGAAAGAAGAAGAGAAACAAAAGGGACTATGAGAAGAAATGGGAGGGGAGACAAAGAAAGGAGTTGAGCATACAATTTATATTTGTATGAAGCTGTTTTAATGTAACCCACTACTGTGTACACTAAGGATACACGGTGGTTTTAAAGATCAAACTCAGACTGGGTAAAATATAGAGAATAAACATTCATATGATGAACAGCTGTTGGTACATCTACAACTCAACTCCATACACACTTCAGGCACAAGGAACATTTTAGAAGAGGAGATGGAAACATTGCAAGATCCAGAGGACCAGGACACCACAATCAGACAGTATCTTCTAAACATGAGGAGCTGCTGAAAGAAAGATTTTATTTTCTCCAGGGACAAGCTCCTGAACTGTTATCCTAACCAAAGTGGTGAGCCTTCAACACATGTACATATATGGGCAATACTAATTCAACTCAGTAAGATAATGTAGATTATATATGTGTGTATATCATATGTTTACATGCACATGTATGTGACAATAATAATTATAGAAAAAAGAGGTCATAGATTTGAGAGGAAGCTGGGGGCTACAGGAGAAACTGGAGACAGAGAGGGAGGGCTAGAAATGATATAAATACAGTAGTCATATATGAAATTCTCAAAAATATTAAATAATGAAATTTAAAGAAACACATCTTAGGACCATTCTGACTCTTTTCTTCCCATGAAATTTCAACTGTTATAAACCCATTGTGTAGCTAAATGTCAGCTCCAAGCCCTGCTCACTGGGCCGAGAGTCCTGGCCTAGTTTCAGGATCCCTGAGGCTTTGATGAGTCTGCACCCTCTGCAGTTGGCACTCCTGCAGACCTTTGCTGAGATTTCTGACTGTCTCACTTTGAAGTGAACCAGAACTCAGTTCTCTAATGCTAAGTTGCTGAGACTCTGAATGCTGACCTCACAGGCCCAACTAGGTGACTGGAAACTCCTTGTTAGCAGAACTGGGCTGAGTGCCCCTTCAAGGGCAGCAGAGAAGGTCTTTCAGAGAGGTGGTGAAGGATTTTCCACTCCTGCTCAGGCCAAACTAGCTTGTGGCCAGGCAGAGCTTCAGAAACAAAATGTTAGAAAAATCTCTTTGAATAAAAAGTCTGAGGCATACCACGGAGATAACAATGTGAGATGCTCAAATCCTGGAGAGAAATAAAGTGCAGACAGGAGGCTGGCATTCAGCTCCATATTTTCCTCTTGAGTCCTTTACAAATTTCAAGCAGCTTTAGGGTGAAGATAAATAATAAGTGGAGTCCACAGAGGTTAAGTTGAGATGACCAGAAAGGTAAACTTCAGCAGAAGAGAAAAACTGGAAACGAACCAGGTTATATCTTGGATATGAAGTGTCCCCAAACACAGACTAACTCTCGCAGATGCCAAAGCTCAGCTTCCAATCTGCTCAGTTTCCAGGTAAGTCTGATACAATATTACCTTCCAGTTGGAAGCAAGAACAAAGGCTAGTATTTTCTGGAAGGTGATGTCATTTAAAGCCTCAACTTGCCTATTGTTTTTCATATAAAAATTTAGGCACTCAAACAAAAA
>NC_045030.1:156954740-156955892 GCF_008632895.1 Mastomys coucha
AAAAAAAAAAAAAAAAGGAAGGAAGGAAGGAAGGGAGGAAAGAAGGAAGAAAAAAGTGGTCTATAAGCAACACAGTAATATGACAGGAGGAAAATGGTCTTTTTCATAAAAAGCCACAGAGATACAGACAGGAGTGAAGAATACAGGAAAGACAAATAAGATAAATCTAAATCTAGACTTAAATCTTAGATTAGTATGTGAGTAAACAAAAAGAATGTACAAACAACATGAATGGAGTGGTGTGGGTTATAGAAACAGAGAAATTAAAATATAGAACAGATGGGGCCAGCAAGATGTTTCACTAGATAAAAGAGCTTGCAGCAAAGCCTGGTGCCCAGAGTTCAATCCTTAAAACTAACATAAAGGTGGAAGATGAGAACCATATCCACACCCAGTCCCCAGATAAAATAAAAAGAAAAAGGGAAGGAGGAATTTTAAATGAAGTTGAAGTGTCTTCACAGGCCTATATTGTGAGGAAATTCTAATTTGTAGTAGAGTCTAATAAGTCAAGGGCACACATTGTAAACTTTAGGGATGTACCTAAATGAGTATTGAGAAGGATTTCTATATTAGCACACTCACGGGAGAGTGAAATTGAATAATTAAAATATTAAATTAACTTAAAATTTGTCTTAGGGTTACTATTGCTGTGATAAAACATCATAACCAATATACATCATAACCAATATAGCAACTTGGGGAAGAAAGAATTTATTTCACCCACAGTTACACATAGTAGTTCATCATTTAATGAAGTCAGGACAGGAACTCAAGCAGGGAAGGAACCTGGAGGCAGGAGCTTGCTTGGCCTGCTTTGTTTTTTGTTTTTCGAGACAGGGTTTCTCTGTGTAGCCCTGGCTGTCCTGGAACTCACTCTGTAGACCAGGCTGGCCTCAAACTTTGAAATCTGCCTGCCTCTGCCTCCTAAATGCTGGGATTAAAGGCGTGTGCCACCACTGCCTGGCTTTCTTATAGAACTTGGGACCACCAGCTTAGGGATGACACCACCCACAAAGGGGTGGGGTGGACCCTGTGGGCCCTCCCTCATTAGTCATCAATTAATAAAATGCCCTACAGGCCTGCTACAGCCCAATCTAATAGAAGCATTATTGATGTTCCCTCTTCTCAGATGACTCTAGCTTGTGTCAAGTA
>NC_045030.1:156956302-156972228 GCF_008632895.1 Mastomys coucha
AAAAAAATCAAGTATAGGGTAAGATATTTGATTTAGATATATAAATAGAACTGAATTTACCAATGTGTTTGCAAATTGGCCGGTGACCAAATTACAAATATCAATTCACTCGTGTTATACATAATCTCAAAATACCAAGACTGGTGAAGAGAGCAAAGGGCTCATAGTAGGTGTCACCATTCATCAAAAGAGTACTTAAGATTACCCAAGACACAAGAAAATGGAACTGCTGTCAACTATAGCAGCCTACATGGGAAACAAATTTTGGTAGTGGTTGCAGCAGTTTGAATGTCTGCCTAAAAAGCTCATGAAATTTGGTTGTCATTCAAACAGTACAGTGTCAAATGGTAGGACCTTCAGGGGGGTGGTCAGATTATGAGGTCTCTGCCCTTAGGAATAGATTAATGCTATTATTGCAGAAATACATTAGTTACATCAGCAGTGAATGGTTACTTTTTTACCTTTTGATTTATTGAATTTAATATATGTATATCGGTTTTTTGAGACAGTGTTTTTCTGCATAGCCCTGGCTGTCCTGGAACTCACTCTATAGACTAGGCTGGCCTCGAATTCAAAAATCCACCTGCCTCTGCTTCCCAAGTGCTGGGATTAAAGGCATGTGCCACCATTGCCCAGCAGTACTTTTATATTTATTATGAGGTTTTGAATGGATGTATCATCGTGCTATGCTCATATTCATCTCTCTGCTATTCCTCCCCTTGTTTTCTCCTCCATAATAGTTCTCCTTCTGGTTTCATGTCATATGTATAAAACAAACAAGGGAATTCTCTAGAAAATAATAATTACAGATTGTATTCACTCAGGAGAATAGAAGACCTATATCCATACTAAAACTGTAAATGAGCACGTATGCCAGATTTGTGCCTCATCATCCCTAACTGAAAACACTCCTACTGATCATGAACTGGAAGACAGATAAACAAACCATAGCACATCAGTGCTATGAGTACTACACAACAAAATAGGGGTGGGTTATTCACTCATGCAATACAGTGTGTTAAAAGGAACCAGGCTGTATATTATCATTCATGGGACATCCTAGAAAAGATCAAGGTTTCTAGGAACTGAGGTGGAGGTTGAAGGTTCACTACACTACAAAGGGATAGGAAAGAACTTTGGGGAGTTAAGAATAATTATCTGTCATATATGTATGTATGTATGTGAATGTGTGTATCTATCTATAATCGTTTTAACACCTATCATCTATCACCTTTTTAACATCTCTCTCTCTTTCTCTCTATCTATTTATCTATCTTTTGAACATCAGACAAAGTGTGAAAATTTGTCTTTTCCCCCTTCCCTCCCCTCCCCTGCTGCAAGACCCTGTCTGGTTCCCCTTCTTAGTAAATTGTAATAAAATTTCAGGTTGCTGGGTGTCTCACACACGATTTTTCTTTCATACTACGCCACTGTGCAGCAGTGGGACCCTCACCACCTGCTGGTATTTATTGGATGCCACATCCGTCAGAATAATGAGCTTATCTTTTATAATTTATTCAGTCTGTACTATTCTATAATAACAAGAGAGAAACAAGATAAAGCCAATAGTTTTCTAAAACGTTATAATTCTAAAAGTTTATATATGATAGGCTTAATAATGAGCTCTGAAATTGGATGGAAACATTTTTTTTACCATTTTTATTTACTTTACATCCTTATTGCTGCCCCCTCTTGACTCCCCATTTCCCAAATCCAGTTCTTCTCTACCTCCTCTTCTCCCTACCCTGACACATCAAGTATCTACGGGATTAGTTGGATCCTCTCCCACTGACGTCAGACAAGGCAGCTCAGTTGGGCAACCTATTCCACAGTCAGGCTATAGCTTTAAGGATAGCCCCCACTACAGTTGTTCAGAACCCACATGAAGACCAATCAGCACATCTGCTACATATGTGCAGGAGCCCTACATCCAGCACAAGTATGCTCTTTTGTTGGTGGCTCAATCTCTAAGAGCCCTCAAGGGTCTGGGTTAGTTGACTCTCTTGATCTTCCTGTGGAGTTCAGATCCCCTTCGGGGCCCAATGAAAACTTTTCTAATCTTTAGTAAAAAGCTGGATTTTAATTAACCATGACAAAACACAGCTGTATCCTTCTAATTTCTTTTTTTTTTTAAACCTTTCTCTTCATTTTAATGCCAATTTTTCATTTTTCAAGGAAATGGTAAGCCATGGATGGTATTCTTTTATTTTTTGAGAATTTCACATATGAGTATTATATTTACATCATTTCCATACCTTCATTTCCCTCTCCAACTCCTCCAAGTTTCCCCGAGTTCTTTTCAGATCCATGACTTCTTCTTCTAGAGATATAATTTATACAGAATATACATTTGTATATATAAATAAAGCCTGTGGAGTCAATTTGTTACTCTTGTACATGTGTTTAACACTGACAACTTGGGAATAGATAATCTACTAGGGAACTCATCCTTGGGGAATAATGATTCTAACTTCTTATAGAAATGACTTATCAGTCTGGGAATGTGAGTCAGATATAGAATTAATGTTTAGCATGCATGCATAAGACCTCCAGTTCACTCTCTAGAACTTTAAGAAAAAAGCAAAGCAAAGGAAATAAATATGTCCAATTGATGGATACTTTAAGAGGAGACAGATAAGGACGGAGCTAAAAGAGTTAGAAAAACAAGCATGGTAAAGGAGAGTCAGGAAGCTGGTTTGTATGTATTATAGTACATTCCTGAATTTTATGATGACTATTTTATGATTAAATCCATCCAATTTGTAACTCGATTATGATTTTAAATATTTGTTTATCTGCCTTCTGTTCCAACTTTTGTTTGGATTTTCTTTTTAAAAGCACTTGTCAGTTTCCACAGAATCTAGCTCTTGTCATCTGTGGCTGGAACCATTGTGCTAGTGTTGCTCTGTGAATCATCAGAGGAAATGAACACGATTTGTAGATCATAATCAAGTATTCTAGGTTTATCCGGCATGAGCCATCTGAATGCATTTACTCCTTTATTCTTTCTTTCATGCATATTTCATTTCATCAAGCAAGGATATCTTGAGCACTCGGTACAGGCTATGAACTGGTCTACTATCAGAGAATATATTAATGGCTGAGATAGATTCCTACTTTGTAGGTGTGCGTGCACATGTGAGCAGAGGCCAGCAGTTGACATAGATGGCTCTTTATCTCATATTTTGAAACAGCATTTCTCCTTGAACTCAAAAGTTGACAATTGAGGTTCAATGGCTAGCTAGTAAGCTCCCGATATCTTCTATCTCTGCTTCCTCTGTGCTGAGATTACAGACATGTTCTGTGGGTGAAACTCAGGTTCCCAGGCTAGTAAGACAAACACTTTGCCAACTGAGTCATTTCCCCAAGCTTCTAGACTCCTGCATGTCTTATAAATATATAGTATGACATAACAAAACAAATGAACAAGGAAACTCTTGAGAAAATAATCATAAATTGTATATACCTATGAGGACTGAAGACATATATCCGTACTAAAACTGTAAATGAAAAATTATGTCTGATCTATTCATTATCATCCCAAGTAGAAAACAGTCCTACTGATCATGAACTGGAGGACAGATAAACAAACCAGGACACACCAATGCTGTGAATACTACATAGCAAAATAGGAGTGTAAGCGTAACATGCAATACAGTGTGCTAAAAGGAACCAGGCTGTGTGTTACATATTCATGGGGCACTCTGGAAAAGATCAAGATCTCTTGAAGCTGAAGTGGATGGGAGGAGTACACTAAAAAGGGGCCAGAAAGAATTTTGGAGGATGATCAAAATGGCATGTATTTGGGCTGTGTCAGTGAAGGTGATGTGGTAGGGGGTGAGAGTGTCAAAGTTCATAGATATGTTCCCCCTAAGCTTACTATATACAACTTACATTCTAATAAAGTTAGAAAAGAAAGTAACTGGTTGATAGGATTCCCCATTCTCTTAGACTGAGTAGCCAAAGAAGGTCTCTTAGAGGAGGTGACTACTGTGCAAAAGAAACTTCTTGGATGTCCCTTTTTGCTTTTACTCCGAGGTGAAAAAGAGGAAAACTTCCATTTTATTCTGAAAGCATGTGTTTTAATTAAAGGAGAATTTATGCAACCACATACACCGGGAAGATTTATAAGTGCAAGAATGTAAATTTAGTCTATTTTTTAAAGGATGTTATTGACAGGCACAGTTCAAAAGACCTCACCAGGGAGCCCTTTGTGAGACACTGCATGTTTCATGATGAAGCTTGTGCTTTTTTTTCCCCTTCATGCATATTAAGTTGCCAGAATGATACTTAATTAATCACATAAAAGGCTTGTCACTTGAAAAACTAATGTGTGAGAGACATGGAAGTTCTTTGTCACCCTCTTCTCTTCTTGTCACTGAGAGCGAGCCTTTTTGAGAGCGAGCCTGTTGAGAGCGAGCCTGTTGAGAGCGAGCCTGTTGAGAGCGAGCCTGTTGAGAGCGAGCCTGGCTGGGAAAGCCCACTTCCACAACACCTGGCCTCTGTTCATTCCCAGACGCTGCTGGCACCACTTCTGGATCACTGTGACTGTGGGCAGACACAAGGTGTATTCCCTTCCAAGGTCTCAGCATATGCCTCTGAAAAAACCAACTAGATTGAACTTAGGATCTGGCAGCCCAACCTGCTCTAACTGAGGGATTTTATGGGAGGATGCTCTATAGGGAACTAAACTGAGTCTTTTTTTTTTTTTTTTTTTTTTGTGAGAAAGAGATTAATCTCTTCAAAATCCAGAAAGATTGGCATAATAGCCTAAGAACCATTGAAGTGACCAGGGAAGGACCCCTTTCTAAATTGATCTGCCCTGGGTCACTCAGACACCATCTTTTAAAACAGGCAGATTTTGAGTCTGGAGCTCCCGGTCATGAGAAGGGAAATGGAATCAGACTGTATTTTGAATGGGACCATGTAATAGCATGTATGAGAACAGCGGAGTGTGTATGAGGACAGAGTGTGCAAGTGGAGAAAGAAGACAGGGACTACAATTGAAGGTACTTGAATGTGAACCTGAAATTGGTAAACTGTGGTAATTCCATGGTTCCAGTTGAAATCCCTTTTGGATACAGGAGCATGTATGATGATTGTTATGAACTTAGGTGGAGCCTAATATAGAGGCTCACTTGGAAATTGATAATATGCACTAAATATATGTACTAATAACTTAAGCATTTCAGATTTGAATGTACACCTAAAAGAAGTAAAATTCTGTCAGCCAAAAGATGCAAAGACTTAATAGCTGCTGAGAGAGGGAAAATCAGCAATGGAGTGACCCTTGGTATCAACCACGTCACGGCAGGACTCATGCTCAGGAACAGTTGTCCAATACAAAATGGACCCCATGTTAGCTTGTTTATTTTTTGTGTTGCTTTTCTTGTTTGTTTTTTTTAAAAAGAGAAGAATGTGGTGGGTCGTGATGAGATGTGATCAGGGAGGAGTTGGGGATGAGTAAAGAATATCATCAAAATATATTGTTCTAAGTTCTAAAGAAACAAACAAACAGAAACAAAATCTAGAAAAGGTCCTTAGCTCCAAATCAAAAATAAATCAGTATTCGTCAGGATAAGCAGAAGTCTTTTCCTCCAATGGGACCCTGCAAACAATTGAAATACCACTCCTAAACATGCCAACATGGATGTACCACTCCTAAACATGCCAACATGGATGAAAACTACAGAAATATATCAAGCATAAGTAGGCAAACTCAAAGTTGTATTCTCTGTATGTTTGTATGTTCAAGAATTTCAATAAGTAATGTTGGGTAAATAAAATCACAGTAACAGTTGCCTTTCTTTAGGAATATTAAGTAGAAATGGGCAAGCTACTGGGACTCCTTAATATCCTCAATATTATAGTTACATGGTTACATAGACATTATATAAAAATGATGAGCTGTTAACTTACTCTTTTTACTATGTTCATAGATGACACATTGTTGATAAGTATAGAATTCACATTTACATTGCCAAGCCTATAAAGCTGTTGTAAGAATCTTATAGCTTTCAAAGATAAGTTAAATAGAAGAGTACAGTTTTATGTTATCAAACTGGCCAAGCATCTATTCTTTTTGAAGTTAGTGTGATACACCACCTGTCATTCCAGTGATCCATCAGCCTTTGCAAGGCAAGGCCAATTACAAAAAGTTAGTGAGGACACACTGCAGCTGCTGTGGCATTCAACTCAGCTTTGCACAGAGCTGTCTCTGACTGCTGATGGCAAGCTCAGTCTGATCTGAAACTCCAGGAAGAGGGTCCCTGCAGCTGCAGTTTTCCATTCCATGCCCTCCCTTTCCATGCTGTTCGCCTCCCTGAGGAGACAGTAAACACCATCTGGACCACCGCATTCACCAGCCCGGAAACCCAAATCTCTTCTTCCTATCAAGAAAATTATGCTCAGCCTGACGTGCCCTCCACCAGTGGGAACCAGCCATAGAGCTTCTGCCAGCTCTGAAGTTTGCTGGCCCTGAACGAACACAGAAAGTGTCTGTGGTCATTAGTACCTGGAAGGCAAAATAGGCAGGGTGCAAGCAAGATGAGAGTGTGTGGAAAAACCCTGTCTGGTCCATACAATAACCTCATTTCTGGACCATTACTTTTCAGTCTCTGAGAATATCATCTGGGCTGAGCAGTGTACTTTAAGTAGCTTAAGTTAAACACATGGCCACAAATACTGATAACACTATCTTTATTTGTCTGTTACCTATGAAGGCCAGCTCACCTGAGGACAGTTTGTTCTTTTATAGCAAGAGATGCAAGCACCACAAGTAGTAAAATGTGGGCTCTTTACTTCAGATTCTAAACTTTAAAGAATCGCAGCTATATTTTATATTATACACTCTGGTCCTATGTACCTTTAGTATATACCATATAGTTGACTTAAGATAACAACTCATAATCTCTGGTCCAATAAACCTGTTCTTCTTAATTTAGCCATTTAGCATATGTTGTATCTGGTAGTCTAACCATTTCTGTGTTTTATTTTCAGAACATAAGTCAGCAACATGTGTGAATATACTTCAAATATATCTTTACTTGCTTGGTCAAGCATGAGTTTTCCTTTTTTTAACATGGTAGATAGAGATATTTGATGAATACAGGTTTGAAGATTGTACCAATACAAATCATATATATATGTATATATATACACACATATATATATACACATATATACATACATATATATATATATATATATATATGACATGTATGTTTTCCAGATGTGCAATTTTCAGAATAACAGCGGATACTCAGTCTTACCAAGCTACAAAAACACTGTACATAGAAGGACATTAATAAAGCTATTAAAATTAGAAGTCAACCTTGAACTTGTTTAGCTGGGTCAAAGGGAGCAATCATATTTAAAGTCATTGAAGGGAGACTTAGAAAAATCAACACACAACTGCTCTGTTCAGTCACATCCAAAAATTAGCTGTAAGAAAAGTTAAGACTGTCCGAGGAAGACAAAGTTCAGAGAAATGGAGCCTATTTTTGTTGTTGTTGTTGTTGTTCTTTCTCAAAGGAGGTTTTACAGAGGGTCAGTGAGAATTTCTCTGTTTTCTGAAAGATTCTGAATTGCTTCTAAGAAACATTAGCCTGAGGTTGAAACTGTAGGGTAGGATTGTCCTTCTCACTGTTCAATTAATTTTTCAGAGAAAGAGAAGACAGGGAAAGGCAATGATTTTTCTTCAGAAAAGAAATGCCCGTTAGTCTCAGGCTTAGAGATTTAATTCTCATTTGTCTCCTTGGGTCTCCACCATTCACTCATTTTTCTTTTCTTAAACTAATATGCCAAGCTCCAGTAGTAATTTTCAGAACAAAATCATGCCTGGAAGGGAATGTGAGTTTGAGTAAAAGTTCCCTTTTGGGCAGACAGCTCTCTCTTGTCATTCACTGAGTGGTCCACCACCCCAAGAGAGGATATAACTTCCAATGAGTACTTACCTGTCAGCTGACAGTGCCGTAAGTGTGAAGACAGACACCCCCACTGAAGTCAGTTGTATAAAGGGGATCAGTTTGCAGCCAATCCTGCCAAATAGCCACCTGTCAGCCAGGTACTTGCTGGCATCCACAGGGGCACATGTTACCAGCAGCAGCAGGTCTCCCAAAGCCAGGCTAGAGATGAACAGGTTTGGCACATTTCGCATGGACTTGACGGTACAGAAGATCTTGATGAGCGTGATGTTGCCAATAAGGCCTATCACGATGATAAGCCCATAAACTGCAGGAATGACATAGATGAATCCCGGGTGAAACCAGTTATCCATCTTGGGGGGATTCAGACTTTGATTGAAGGTGTCATTGCAGGACAGGAAAGGGTCCACTTCTAAGTTCAGGTGGGAACAATTGTCTGGAGTCATCTCAAGACTTCTCTCTTCAAATGTGCCTTCAAGATGCTGCTTTGTAACTTCTGGTTATCAGTTAGGTGCTGAAGGTAAGATCTGTGCGAGGCTCTTTATCTTCCTTAAAAACACTCTGAATTCACACACACACACACACACACACACACACACACACACACACACACACTGGTATTCCAAACTCTAGCTCAGAATGTTGATGTTGGTTCTGTCCCAGCCTTCACACCACCAGCAAGCATGTATCTGTAAATTCTCTAAGTTAACAAGCAACAGAAACTCAGCCCGAAGAAAAGCTTAGAATTAAGCCCACTCTGTCTCAGCTCTTCCTACCTCCATCCTAAACTGAGTCTCTCTGGCAGCAGTTTACTAAGAACTTTTGGATTGCTATTTTCACACAGCATTTCCCGTCTTCCCTGATTTGTAGAATCTGAAGGTTTAAAGTGGGTAGAAAAAAACTGCACCAAGAGAGCCTCCAATCCTATAGGCAGGATGCTTTGGACGTCACTGGCTTCCCCAGCAAACAGCAGCTCTCCTGAGCTGCCGCTCTGAAGAGGAGCCAGGACCACGTATAGACAGCGAATGCCAGCCCCCTGCTGGACGCTTCAATCACTGCCCAGCTGCCTGCTTTCTCCAAATGAGAATCAGGCAGCAGATCACAACTCCTAAGTGCCTTAACAGATACCTTTGCCTTTTCATTTAAGCTGAGAGAACCTATAGTCGGCATTTAATAAATGCTGTTCCCTTCAAAGTCTGGGAATATCTCTGATACTATCTCCCTGGGTTCAGATGTGACTCACGACCTTCCTGTTTCTAATCTTTACTAATGTATTAAAAGGGCCCATCTGGGTCTGTGTATGAGCTGTCCCAATTAGTTCCCTTGGAACAGGGACTGCTATGAAGAATTGCATGCACGGGACTCATACCTTAAACCTTCAGCAACAGACTTCAGGAAAACCAAAACCACGGTGCACGTGTGCTCTTTCTTGAGAACTTCCCAAGCCCCTGTCTGTGATGCTTAACCATGGAGCCAGCTGCATACACACATAGATCTTTTCCAGACCCCCCCCCCCAAAAAAAAGCATTTTCTTCTGATCTAAAAATTATATGAGCTGTTTTTTTGGTGTAGCTTTTTGCATTTTTTTTTTTTTTTGGCAAGTTTTCAATTTCGTCTGAAGTATACAACAGTTGTAGATTCTCCCAAGAAACAGGAAACAGGAGATGGGGAGAGGGGGAGAGACTGGTGAAAGAAATGAGTTATGGTCAAAGGAGTGCTGAGAAAGACTCTATTAAAAATGCTATCAGAACAAGGCTTGACCTTTAGCTAGCACTAATAAATACATCATAAGGCTATACCTTCATGATGTCTACTGAGGTGGCCCTTTTTGATACGTGTCAGAAAGCTAGTTAATAACAGGGAAAGGTTCATGCTTCAGGACCTATAAGAAATAAAGAAATGTGTGCTTGCAGGACCCACCAAGAAAGCTTCCAATGGCATCGCCATGGACATTTGCAGCATTTGATGGCCAGGTAGCTGGGGTACCCTTTTTGTAATATGAAAGGTTCCTTGTAGGCAGCAGTTAGAAGACTGGTGATGCATGCTTGCAGGTAGAAGGGTTTCTTAGGGGAGTCCAGCACTGCCAGGACTGAGTCAATAAACATGAGTCTAGTGGTGTCAATCAGTTGCTAGAAGTACAATTTATTGATGCAGGACATGAACTTCAGTCCTGACCGACCCTCTCATTTATTACCTTGAAACATTGCTTGGGCAAGTTACTTATGCATCTTCAGGTTCAAGTTCTTTATTTGTGGAGCAGGGATAATTTATGAAGTTCAATAAAAACCATCCCTGGTAAGACTGTATAGTATTCCATTTGATGAATTTTAGCTACTTATCACTATCACCATGATTACCATTTGGGGATTGAAGGGAAAAGATTGGTTTTGGAACAGCTCAGAAGACTGATCGATCTCAAATCAATAGACAGGAATTCCACACACACCGGTGAATCATCAACTCCTCTGTTTACTTAAGAGACATGGACAGCTGCCATGTACTACATATGTAAGAAGCTAGAGAGTGGCACTGATCAAGGTGATCACTCATTAGATCCATTCCCTTTCTAGAATGGAGTAACTGCCCTTTTTTTCCCCAGATAATGTGACACTTGACAATGAAGATGTCCTAGGTGTGTGCTAGGGCTTTGGAACAGAGAAAATGCAGCACATGCTTTGTGGCACAAAGGAAGCAGGTTAGCATTGAGCAAGAGAACCACTATAAGCCCCTTTATAGAGATCACTCAAATTAGCAGAAACAGGGCAAGGAGAGTACAACATGAAACACAGCTGGAGGCAAATTGGATGAGACAGTGCTGAATCCCTTGTTGTTGCTATGAAGTTCTGCCTGTAGAGTTTGGGCACACAAAGAGGACTTGTGGGCACTATATCCCCCCATCTGTTCATCCGTGTGCTGAGTCAGTCTCACTTCTTAAGTCCAATTAGGCTACTAGTGTTTCTCTTCCCATGCAAGTTAAGCAGTTGTGGACAGGTGTTGATTTCTCAAAGCTGCTGTTAGCATTGTGCCTTCCACAGCCATATAGAAATGTTCTAATGGTACTTTAAGAGTGAATGTATATTGAGTATTGACATCTACTATTTGCTAGATTAAAATTCCTAGTAATATATATATATATATATATATATATATATATGATGAATTAGTTAAAATGACTGTGTCCACAACAAAGAAAGATAGGGGGAGGGAGGGGGAGGAGGAGAGAGGGAAAGGGAGAAAGAGGAGGGAGATAGAGAAACAGAGACAGAGAGAGACCAAAATATAACAAAGGACATTAGTTCCATTGGGAAAGATTTTTTATTTAAGATTTCAGGTTGGCATTAGCCTATAAGGCACAAATCTTTAAAAAAGGAAAGGTGGTCCTAGAAAGGTGGTTCAGAGGTTAAGATTGTATACTACTCTTCAAAGGACCTGGTTTCAGTTCCCAGCACCCACATCCCACAAACTCCAGCTCTAGGGGGAGCCCAATGTCTCTGGCCTCTGCAAATATCTGCACTGACAAACATGTACCCACACAAAGATACACAAATACACATAATTGACAAAAAATGTTCTTCAATAAGCAAGAATGTCAGGGGGGCTTCATAAAAATACAACTTCTGACATCCTACCCTATATTACTAACTTTAAGTCTTCAATGGCAGAATCCAATAATGATTCTTTTTCATTAGGTCTCTAGGGGGTTCTAATGCTTTGTTACACTGGGGGCTAACAAGGCAAACAACATAGGCTATCAGGATCATGTCAGTGTGACAATCCATATTCTGTCTCTTCTGATGAGGGAGGAAGGACGGAAACATGTATAAGAATTTAGATTGCTGCTATGGGTTGTGTCTACCCAAGAGTAAGTCCTTAAGTCAGCAGCATGACCTCAGGATTTACTAGAAATATATAGTCATGGGCAAGTGGTGTTGCTCAACCTGTAGAGGCATTTGCTTAGGCCTAGCAACCTGACTTCAATCCATGAACCCCACAAGGTGGCAGGAGAGAACTGACTCCAGAGAGTTGTCCTCTGACCTCCATGCTGTATGGTATGTATATGCCGGTGCATACTCACACACATACAAAATTAAATAAATAAGTAAATACAATTTTAGAAATGCAGAATTCTAGGCACTACTTTAGTCCTCCTAATAAGTGCATTTAAAAGAACTAACCTTCACTGTAACAAGACGTTCAGGAAATTCATATGCAAGTTAAAGTCTTTGATACAGGGATGTAGGCATCAAGAACATCTGGGAACAATGGTTAAAAAGAAGCAGAGTAGGAACGGAAACTAGGCACATGGGGGTAGGGGAGACTAGAGGCTCACACTCAGCCTGAAACCAGCAACTGGACCATGTCAAATTTAGCTAAGAACCACTGCAGCCCTGCAGCTCAATGTGTTAATGTGAGCCTGTAGTCCTAATACATAGGAGTCTGAGGCAGGAGGATCAAGAGTTCCAGACTAGAAAACAAATAGACACAAAAGTAAAATACTGCACCGGGGCTTCTTCACATTCCTGATAATGGCTGAGAGTTGTTCCAGTGTCCTAGGCTACATCAGTACACCCAGGGGCAAGACTCGAATCACAGAGATCCACATGCCTCTGCCTTCTGAATTCTGAGAATCACAGTTTGTGCCAGTTCACCCACAGGATGGTGTTTTTTCCCCCCCTTTCTTTTAGGGATATCACTCTGAGAATAAAAAAAGCAAGGTCAAGATGGAAGTCACTCTAGAGGGAAATTCTGAGCTTGCTCTTGTGCAAACTGAATTCACTATAGGAAC
This sequence comes from Mastomys coucha, assembly GCF_008632895.1. Lineage (NCBI taxonomy): Eukaryota > Metazoa > Chordata > Mammalia > Rodentia > Muridae > Mastomys > Mastomys coucha. Next base: position 156,969,014 of record NC_045030.1, read on the forward strand.
AAAGGAGTCACTGGAAATGAGAGATGAAGACCGAGAGGTAAGTAATGAAAAGAACTGAGAACCAGAATGCTGAACGCCAAGTAGTCCAAACATAGGATGAAAGATTCAGGAGTAGACTGACATTCAGCTTTGATGACAAGGTGATGTGCTGAGGGTTGGTGGGCACTGGACATAGTTTCAATGTGCGAGCTGTGACAGCAGAAGGGAGGAGCTGGGTAGAGGACTGTAGTAACTCTTGCTTGAAAAGAATCAGAGATGTCAAATTTTAGTGCTGCAGCAGGAACAGACAAGGCAGATGAGTCTATCCAGATCCAGGTCCTACAATGCTGGGATTGTTTTAAGTTCCCTTTTCTGTTCTCAATACTCTTGACTTTTCATGGACTGTGAAACTTCTGTGAAAGATGAAGGGAGAGTTCCCAAAGAGTCAAGTATCAGTTTGAGCCCTACAAAGATGCAGAAACAGATACCGATGGTCAGAGAAAGCCTAAAGAGGAAGATCACATTCTTAACCCACCTCAAAGTTAAATGAATGTCCAGTGTTGTGGCTTTTAAGTCCACTTGTTCTCGTTATGTGTGATGGATGACCTTGATTGTCGAACTTGATGGGTTTAGTATCACCTTGGAAACAAATCCCTGAGCATATCAATGAGGGATTTTCGTGATTGGGTTCATTGATATGGGAAGGCCCACCCTAAATGTGGGCAGTCCTAGTCTATGGGTGGGGTCTTGAAATTAATATAAATAAAGCAAGGTAATCACAAGAATTCATGGCTCTCATTTCCTGACTGTTGATGCCATGTGCCCAGCTGCCTCAAGCTCCTCAAACTGTAACTTCTCCTCCATGCTGAACTGTTCCTAGAAACCATGAGTCAAAATAAATGCTTCCTTTCCTAAGCTGTTTTTGTCAGGGATTTAGTCATAGCAATAAGACACTATGGAATGTGTCTACTTAGGAAACCAGGATTAATTTTCTTTCTGTTGGATATGAGCTGTACTCAGTGTCTTGATTCTAACAAGTAAAGTGATAAAGTAGGGAGTGTACAACTCTCAAGACCAGATGGTAAACAAACCATCGCAGTGTCTTCTTTGGGGATCATTCACTCTGGAGAAAAGCAGTCACCATGTCATGAGGACACTTGCTATGGCTTGAATGTGAACTGTCCTTCCACAGTTCCATACATTTGAATACTTGGTCAGAGATGGTGGTGCTTTGGGGTGGCAGTCATGGATTCTTCAGAACATGGGGCCTTGCTGGATGATGTAGTCTAACAATGGAGGGCCTTGAAGGACATCCTGCCTCTAATTATGATCTTCTAAGATGTAGCAAGCAACTACAAGGTCCCACAGCCTCAGACCAAGCCACCATGCATCCCCCACCCCCATCATGATGGAAGGTACCCTCTAAACTGTAAGCCCAAATAAGCCTCTCTTCCTTCAAGTTGCTCCTTTCAGACATTTTGTCACAGGTGTTAACAAAGTAACTAATACAATATTCAAATGGCCTTAGTGATAGGCCTACTTGATGAAGAACTGATACAGCTGTGTGTCGTTTTAGGCACGGGCCCCTCTAGAGCAGTGCTTCTGAACGCTGTGAATGCTGTGACAACTCTTTAATGCCATTCCTCATTTTGTGGTAACCCACAAACAAAAACTTATTTTCATTACTATTTCATAACTGTAATTATACTACTGATATGAGTCATAATGTAAATCTCTGGTAGGCAGATGGTCTTAGGTGACCCTTGTAAAAAGTCCTTTAACCCCCAAAAGGGTCATAACTCACAGGTTGAGAAACACTGATCTAGAGCCAAAGCTTGGGATGATATGTGACTGCAGCTTCATGACAGTCCCTGATTCAGGACCACACAACCCAGACCACTTCCAAATTCCCAACCACCAGAGACTATGAGTTAATAAATATTTGTTACTCTTAAACCACTGGTTGATGGTAATTTGTTACATAACCATGGATTACACTTAGCCAGTACAATGGATGGACTAGAGAAAGAAAGACAAACCATTAAAAAAAGAAAAAAGAAACAAAGGACCATAAGAGGCAAGTGTTGTAAACCTAAGTTGAATCTTGAGTATTTAAACAGGGTGTTCATTGACATAAAAATCTGGTCAAGTCTGGAGAACTTTTGCAGACTGTAATCCATTTGTCATCCAAGAACACCAAATTTTCTTATCTGAATAAGATATATGTATTTTGAAAATAGTTAAAACGAGCTGAACTTAGCTCTCAGCCACCATATATCTGGAAATTAGACAATTTATATGCCATCTCTATATCTGCTCAGTGAGCTTGGGCAAGTCAAATCAATTCAATGAACATTATTTGTTACTGAAGTGTTCTGTGCTGTGGTTTTCCATCTGTGAAATACAGGGACACTTTCCCCTTGCCTTTGCCCCAGGACAACATGAGGCATCAGTCCTAACCAGTAATAGTGTGCATGCAAGAGAGGTACCATTCTAAGATCAGCCATTTCTTCCCAGTCTTTTCCCCTTCCCCACGAAGAATGCTAAATGCCCTGAAAGGCATCATTGAGTTATTTCTGCCTATCCATAATAGATTCTGGAATAACTTTAGATTTACAGAAAAGTTGCAAAGTCAGGGCAAAGATTACAAATGTATTCATCACCCAACTCCCCATAGTGTCAACATCTTACAAAACTAAGAGATTCACATTGGTACAATACTATTACACAAACTATAGACTTTAATCAGATTTCTGGTCCTTCTATTGTCATCTTCAATTTCAGGGTCCAATCCAAGATGTTCCATAAGTATTTAATTGTTATGATCCTTTAAGCCAGTGTTATATCTGTGACAGTTTCTCAGACTTTCCTTGTCCCCCCCTCCCGTGTGTTGTCATTATTAATGATTGAAACCAGTTTTTCCTTTAAAATATTTTTTAACAGGTTAGACTTGAATTCATTCTCTAGCTCATACAGGCCTCAAATGTGTGATTCTCCTGCTTCATCCTCCTGAACATCTGGCATTTCAAACCTGTGCTACCAGACCTAGTTTGATCTTAACACTATTTAAAGGAATATGGTTCAAGTATTTTGTAGAATATCTTTCAATTTTGGTTTTCTTAACACTTCATTATTAGACTTGGGAGACAATTTCTGGAGAAGAAAAAAGCCATCAAAATCTTTGATTCTATAACCAAGAAGTATCATTGATAGAAGTATCATTGAAGAAGAAGAAG
>NC_045030.1:156972416-156980070 GCF_008632895.1 Mastomys coucha
AGGAGGAGGAAGAGGAGGAGGAGGAGCAGGAGCAGGAGGACGAGGAGGAGGAGCAGAAGGAGGAGGAAAAGGAGCAGGAGGAGGAGCAGCAGGAGGAGGAGGAGGAGGAAGAGGAGGAGGAGGAGTTTGTTCTCTCCCATTTCTGTGTTCTAAAATTCTGAAAGGAACCTTTAAGACTGAATTCAAATTGTTTAGGCAGGTTCCTTCTGAAGGCTCTTGGGAGAACTGGACCCAGTATTACCTTGGCTTACGGCCATACTACTCCATTCTCTGATTCTGTCATCATGTTTCCTTTTCTTTTTAATGAGCAAGTCTTCCTCTCTGCTTCCAACTGATAAGGACCCTTATGGAACACTGGCCCCACCGAGATAATCCAGTATAATCTCTACATCTTAAAAATCTTAATTAATTCTTAATAAAAATCCTTTGTCTACAAAGTTTGTTTGTCAGGTAAAGGGATATATTCATACTGGATGTAGGGCCAGGTTTTGGATACTGTTGGATAAGAACCCTTGTGGAACATTGGCCACACTGAGATACTCCAGTATAATCTCTACATCTTAAAAATCTTAATTAATTCTTAATAAAAATCCTTTGTCTACAAAGTTTGTTTGTCATGTAAAAGGATATATTCATACTGGATGTAGGGCCAGGTTTTGGATACTGTTGGGAGCCCTTATTAAGTCCACAATATGGTATTTGATGCTCATGTCATTCATTCCTCAGTGGCAATATTAAACTTGATCACTTGGTTAAAATGGTGCCTGCTAGGATTCTCCATTGTGAAGTGATATTTAGGGTAATCAGTTCCTCTTAATTACTAGAAATGTGATTTTAATTCTATAGAGAGATAAGGAATGATGTTGATATTATATAGCCATTCTGTACTACATGTAAGAAATGCCACATTTCCTGCCAGATCCAGTTCTACAACCTGGAAATACAAAAATTATCAAGCAGTAGGCCCTGCTCCCAAGGAGTTAATCAATTTCTGTGGAAAACATTTTAAATATCCTTTAAAAAATTATCTCATTAGTCAGCATAAACAAGCATGCCCTTTAAACAATCTGGAATTTGCTTCAGTAATAAACTTCAGTTGTTTTTTGGGTTCCAAGTTATTTAAAGCTGGTGCTAAGGGCCCAGAGAGATGACTGAGTGGTAAAGAAGGTGTAATACTCTTTCAGAGGACTGGAATTCAGTTGCCAGCACCCATATCAGAAGGCTCGTACCCATCTGTAACTCTGGTTCTAGGGATCTATGCTGTCTTCTTGCCTTTTCTGGAGTTGCACCAATGAATGGGAACAAAACTATGTGTGGTGTCACAAGCTCTTAGCCTTTGTATTTGCAAGGATGAGGCAGGAGGATTAGGAACTTGAGGCTATCCTGGGCTACATAAGAAGATTATGTCACAAAATAATAAATAGATAAATAAATAAAATAATGAATGAAAGTATTATCCTTATAGTTTTTGAACTATTATTGAACATACTGTATCTCTCACTTTTATATGCTCCTTTGGATTCTCTTCTCAAATATAGGCTATATTTTCCCAGAATAACAGTTAAATATCCCAATATGTTTCTTCTAAGAAAAAATTATTTTTAATTTTGTTTGTAGCAGGTTTTAAGGAACAAATGAGCCAGGCTGTGCTTCCAAATGCTAGGTGCTCATGGAACTAATGAGAGTCCAAATCTTGCATTTTACTCTCCTCATCTAGACTGTAAAATAACACACCATGTTCTTCTTGAAGGAAGATGCTAGAGAAGGCTTACCCACAGATTTTTGTTTCTCCAAATACCAGTATGGCACTTCAAACTCAAAGTGGTTCCATGGGAACTCTCGCTCAATATAAAACTGCTGTTACTTTTCCTGCTTGAAAGAAGCTCACCTTAAATTAACTCCAAGTCATGTCTGAAATATACTTCCCATACTAGCTTTCTCAAGTCAAATACTCTTGACACTGAGCACCTAAGAAACACATGGGAATGTATCAATCACATACTACAGGATCCGTACTTCTCTATGCCCATCATATGCAGTAGAGGCATCCTATTCCAATCGTCTTTGAACTACCTGCCTTTGCTTGTGTCATTTTTAAATAATATTTTATTTAAATATGAGAATTTCATGCAGGGTATTCTGATCATATTTATCTCACCTCTTATATCCACACTCTCCACCCTCATCTCCCTATTTACCCAACATTTTTCTTTTATTAAAAAAAATTGATATATCAAGTCCAATTTGTATTGCTCAGCTCCTCTTGGGAGTGGGTGAGCTGCCCTGGAGTGTGGTTGACCTACTAGGTGTCAGACTATTAAGACAACAGATTCCCTCTCCTGGCAGCTGCCAGATGCCAATACCTCCTCAGTTCCATCTTGGAATTTTATCTGGCTCGAGTTTGTGGACATCTTGTCAAGGTGTCACCTTCCCTGTGAATGTCTAAGTATAACTACTCTGTTGTGACCAGAAGACAGTCTCCTTGAAGCTGATCATCATCTGTTGCTCTTACAATCTTTCTGCCATTCCCACTTCCTTGAAGATCCCTTAGGGAAGGGTAATATATAAAATCCATTTAATTCTGAGCAGGATACTGTTTCTTATTCTCTTCAATTGATCAGTCAAGGGTTATTCTTTTTAAAACTCTCTATGCTTCCAAGTTTTTTGCACACAAGGGGAAATAAAGAATATTATGATTTGGTTTTCTTTCTGACACCCTCTTTGTGAGATTCAAAGGAAATAAAGAATCAGAATATGAATAAACAAAAATGTATAAATTCCTAAACAATTTCAAGTGACTATGTTGTCAAGTATTATCACTTTTAAGACTTGATAATAATCTTGATTGTTTTTTAAAAGCTATTGTTTTTATTGTTTAATTAATTAATAATTTTTCAATCCTTTTTGTTTAAAGCAGGTCTCGGTACACTTTTTCTTAAGGGACAAAATGGGAGATATTTTGGATTTTGTGAAGCTTTAAGCTGACTCTGGGAAAGAGCCAAGTGATCGTAGAAAAATGAACAAGTGTGGCTGCATTCCAGGAAACTTTATTTATAAGATGACATGCTGGTCCACAGAGACTTGCTGAAATATCTACAGCCAAAATGGTGTGATAATCAGGACTTGTTTCAACATCATGTGAGAAGTGGAGAAATGCATGGGAACAAAACTCAAACAGAGTGGCTTGACAGTTCCATAAGACTGGTTGTACCTAGGGCTCATGCTCTGCTTGTGTTTCTGTATGTGCTTGAAACCTTCTATTACAAATAGGCTTTTCCAGTGTCAGAAATGTAATTCATTATGAACATGACTTATAGTGCTGTCCACAGAACTCATCTTGCAACATGGAGACCTCTGCTGAGTAGGAAGAGTGGAACTTCCACCAAAGAGTAAGCCATAAACCCACCCTTTAGGTGCTCCACCTCTGCCAATCTTGAGAATGAAGTGACATGGGCAGCATGTGATTTCATAGTGGCTGCTGAGTTGTCAGCCTGGGGAAATGCCTCATAGATGCATTGAAAATTTTCCATTTTTACTGCCTTCCTACCCAATCCTTTCCCATTTCACTCTGTGGACATTATATTTTATTTCTGAGACATGTTCTTACTATATATCACTTGGCTGGCCTTTTAGCCCAGGCTAGCCTTGAACTAATATGGTAATCCCACTTCATTCTCCAAGAATGCTTACACTAGCATGCATGGTTCCATTTGAGTATATTTCAAATCTGTTTGTGATCCATACAAGTCAAGCTAACTAGCTAGATAACAGTGAGTGTAAGATCTATGGAAAGAGGACAGACAGAGAACATAGTCCTAGAAATAACCAACATCAATTCTCTTCCTAGACTTCTTAAAAGCATCCACTGGTGCAAGGCTATCTGCACTCCTCTTCCAAGAGAGGAGATGGGAGAGGAGAAGCAATATGGCTGCATTCCCATGTATGATAACTCTGGTCTTAACACTGGGAGCTCAGCCATCAGTTCCCACTTCTTTTCAAGATACAAAGGGTAGAAATAGAAAGATAACCATGACTCAGAGTTCTCTGGGAAGTTTCATGAACAGAAAAAGAATAAAGGGGAAAAAGATATGCTGAGATATAAGTTAGTAGAAACTATGGATAAAGAATTAGGGAACCTGAACAACTGGAGAGGGGGCTATCCCAAAGGCTGTTGCCTGTCTGTGGAATGTTTGTCTAGCTGGGCTGCCCTGTTTGGCCTCAGTGGGAAAGAATGTGCCTCACAGAGACTTGAAGTGCCAGGGTAGGGGGATAACCAAGGGGCCCCCACCAACTCAGAGGAAAAGGGGAGGGGGAAGAATTGTGGGAAGGGGTGGCCAGGAGGGGGGCAGTGAGTAGGATGTAAAGTGTGAATAATTAATAATAATAATAATAACAATAATAACAATAATAACAATAATAACAACAACAAAGAATTAGGGAACCAAAGGCAGAACAAAAAAAAGTCAAAAAAAAAAAAAAAAGATGGTGAATCCAGCAACTGCAGCTTTGATTTCTTCTTCAGCAAAATCACATTTTTGTTCAGTTTCTCTTTTTGTGGAGTTTTTACCTCTAGGGAAATAAACATACTGCTCATTTCCAATCTCATGTCTACAGTCACATTTTTTTAATATCAAAGTAATTTAAGATAAAGCGTCAAAAGGCACAAAAGCTCTCAGATTCCCAATGGTGACAGGACTGCGGTTGTGCTTCCCTTTGCAATAAACAAGGTGAGACATCCTCCCGGAAACACACAGCGAATTATGCCATACTTTGATGGAAAGGAAATGCTGCTAGCCTTCTGAATGACTCATAACAACAGCCATGCCTCTAATTCCCAGCTCACAGCATAGAAGCTTCTCCTAAGACTAGAGCAAGGCTTGATACCCAGCTGTTCATTTTCCTCTATACCCTTACTCCCTGTCCTGACCAAACTCCTGCTTCCACTTGCCAATAGTGAGAAGCCACCTTTCCAAAGGGAGCAGCCAGTCTGCTGTGGTGGGCTTACCCATCACCATAGCTATTCAGCTATATCTATTCTGTCCCAAAGATGTAGCTCAATGCTAGAGTGCTTGCCTAGTACATCCAAGCCCTCTAAATTAGAGTGTGTGTTTTTCCTCTTTCCTAAACTCTCCTTTTTCCATGATTATGATCCACAGGAGTCTTCTTTGAGTTTTGTACCACTGGACCAATTATTAAAGCACATCCTCTTAGTCAAGGTCTGAAAATGTGGAAACCTTGGCTTTGAGAAGGAGTAGTGGGCCCCCTCCCCCCGCCTCAAACCAAGCTGTAAGACCAATTTAAGAGTGAGGTCTCTTTTCATCTGTAACAAAGAAAACCAGGTTGCCAAGCAAGTGAGGCTAACAGAAAAAAAAAGTGAGTAACTGTGCAGGTTACAGCAGATGATAGTGTTTGTGTGCTTCCCTAGTATTTCATTTAAGATTCAGTGACTTCAAATGACTGGAGAAGTAAAACACAATTAATATTTTTAAAAACTTTCAATTGAAAAAAATTGTTGAGCTGAAAATAATCAGGTCAGAGAAAGAACAAGAGGAGGCTTTTGTTACTAGGCAATCCAGAAACAATACAAACTGTACTTTGGAAGAAAAATATCTTCAACCCCTTCCTAGAAACCAGGGCACTTTGCTTCCTCCTAGATGGAACTGATACTTTGATACTTTGCTGAATGCAGGTGCACTCACTTCTTTTAAAAGGTGTGTGTGTGTGCGCGCGCGTGTGTGTGCGTGCGTGCGTGCGTGCGTGTGTGTGTGTGTGTGTGTGTGTGTGTGTGTGTGTGAGAGAGAGAGACAGAGACAGAGAGAGACAGAGAGAAACAGAGAGAGACAGAGAGAGAAAGAGAAAGAGAGAGGTGGGCTAGAAGAAGTCACTGAGAGCTTAAGGGTCCTGAAGAACCGAACTTGGATCCTCTGCAAGAGCAGCAAGCAGTCTTAACTGCTGAGCCATTACTTTAGGTTCTGCTTACCTACCTACCTTCCTTCCTTCTTTTCTTCCTTCCTTCCTTCCTTCCTTCCTTCCTTCCTTCCTTCCTTCCTTCCTTCCTTCCTTCCTTCCTTCCTTCCTCCCCACAGATTCTCAGGTAGTTGACTTTGAACTCGCCACTTAGTCAAGGGTGATTTCAGATCCTTCTGCCAAGTTCTTACATTAAAACATCTTAAATTCTCACTCCAAGCTCTGGATCTACTCTAAAATGTTTGTAAGTGTAATGTTTCTATGTTTATCTATTTTCCTGAAAATTCTGTAATTTAAATTTTCTTGAACAATGAATAGTATTTCAACATATATGTGTATACATATATACATGATGGAATGCTATTCACCACTATATTAATATCAATGTACATATATACATTACATATAAATAAATAAAATTCTCATTATCCATTCATCTGTTGGTGGACACCCATGTTAATTCTGATTCTTTGCTATAATGAATAAAACAGCAACAAACACAGGAGTACAAATATCTCTATGGCAGGATACAGAGTAATCTGAGTATATACCCAGGAAAGTGAAAGCTGGGTCATATGGTATTCCTATTTTTAATTTTTTTGAGAAATCTCCAAACTGATTTCCACAATGTTTGTACTAATTTGTACCTCCCCCAAATGGTGAATGAGGCTTCCTTTCTTGGCATTGTGCTCTTGATAGTTAGTCTGGTTCCATAGGATACTTGGCAGCTGGAATAGGATACTTTTTAAATTCCAAATGGACCCTAACTCCTTCACAACTGAGAAAACTGAGACCCAGAGAGACCAAGAGACCATTACAAACAATGAATTTTGAGTGTAGATAAAAACCAAGGCCTTTGTGAACTTAGCTATGTTTCTTCCTCTATTTCCATTCCAGGATGCTTTTTTTTCTTCTTTCATTTTTCCGGCAGAGTATCTCTGTGTAGCCCTGGCTGTCCTGGAACTTGCTCTGTAGACCAGGGTGGCCTTGAACTCAGAAATCCACCCGTCTTTGTCTCCTGAGTGCTGGGATTAAAGGCACGAACCATCACCAGCTGGCTCTGGGCTGCTTTCCTAAGAGGCATTTCATTAGGAACCTTGACACCACTCAGATTGCATCTCTCAGATTACACTTCAAGACAAAATGTGTTGTCCAGCTGAGATTCTACAGCTGCTAAGTGCTTTCAAGATATACCCTTGCTTTCTAGTTGGAGGGGTTTTACTTTTTTTAGGAATCTATCAGTCAAAGACTCAGCATGTTAGATATACCAAGACCTGGTCATCTCTGCTCAGTATGGGCCCCTCCTAATGGATAAAGTTTGGGCCACATCTCCCATTTGGCTTGGGGGAGTCATTTTCTGAGCTGCTTTATCATCCCAGGCTCTCCATGCCCACCTCCTCCCTCCCTCCCTCCCTCTCTCTGCTCTCTCTCTCTGCTCTGTCTTTGATTTTCTGAGACAGGGTTTTTCTGTGTAGCCCTGGCTGTCCTGGAACTCACTCTGTAGACCAGACTGGCCTCGAACTCAGAAATCCACCTGCTTCTGCCTCCCAAGTGCTAGACTAAAGGTCTCTCTTAAGGTATCCTTTATATGCTTTCTTTTCCAGGGAAGAACAGTTTGGCACAGAATCACATGGGGTATTTTGTGTTGTTGTTGTTAGTGTTGTTGTTGTTGTTGAGGATGATGATG
>NC_045030.1:156980080-156997888 GCF_008632895.1 Mastomys coucha
CTGAATTTGGGTCCTGTGGAAAACCAGCAAGTACTCTTAATCACTGATTTTTTTTCTCCAGCCCCAAATTATTACAATATTAAAATCCAGTTAATTTAACTGCCTGGAATTGTGTGGGGTTGTTTGTTGATGGAGGTTTGTGAGATTTTTATAGGCTCTTTGAGAAGTGCCCTATAATTTTTCTCAGTGCTGCTTCCCATGTCCTAAGATCCTTTGCTTTCTCCTTTAGCCAGCAAATCTTTTATTACTTTTACTTCATGTTTAAATTCTCTATTCTAGTCTTCCTGGAGATCTCTGGGAAGAATTATCCTATAGCATCTTTACCACCATGACCATCATTATATGAACACCATCAGCACCATCAGTACCATCATCACTTCATCACTATTGACACCTATTAAATCTGACTCCATTCCTTATAAGCACACAATAGTATAAATATTACTACTGCATTCATTTCATGGGTAGGGAGTCAGAGGCACAAGAGAGGTTCAAAGTCACATATCAAGAGAGTAAATCAAGAGCCTGAGTTCCAAAGACAACATACAGTTATACCTGAAAACATCAGATCCTTTCCTTTGACTTTCCTACACATCTAGTCTAGAGATGAACAACATGCAAGAAATGATCAATAGCCAACAGGCCTGCCTGGAGGGAGAAAAGGTGAGAGGAAAGAGACACATTGGTTCTGCTATGAATGAGGTCAATCCTGTGGCTAAATTTGATCCTGGAGAGTTTGCAGATCCTTCCTGTTCTCCACTCATTTGTTTACCTCACTCCCTTTTTTTTCCTACTCCTTAATTCCTTGAAATGCAAAGCAGAAAAACTGAATCAGTAGGTTTAATTCCCAAAATAATGTGATTATTGTTATGACACACCATCTTTAGCCACAGTTGACATTACCATAAGAGAAGACAGATTAGTAAGAATTTGTTAGGGGGATTGCAAGCTGGTACAACCACTCTGGAAGTCAATCTCGCAGTTCCTCAGAAAATTGGACATAGTACTACCTGAGGACCCAGCTATACCACTCCTAGGCATATAGCCAGAAGATGCTCCAACATGTAATAAGGACACATGCTCCACTATGTTCATCGTAGCCTTATTTATAATAGCCAGAAGCTGGAAACAACCCAGATGTCCTTCAACAGAGGAATAGATACAGAAATTCAGAAATTGTGGTACATCTACACAATGGAGTACTACCTAGCTATTCAAAACAATGAATTTATGAAATTCTTGGGGAAATGGATGGATCTGGAGAATATCATCCTGAGTGAGGTAACCCAATTTCAAAAGAACACACATGGTATGCACTCACTGATAAGTGGATATGAGACCAAAAGCTCGGAATACCCAAGATACAATTCATGGACCACATGAAGCTCAAGAGGAAGGAACACCAAAGTGTGGATTCTTCAGTCCTTCTTAGAAGGGGGAACAAAAAACTCATGGGAACAAATACGGAGACAGAGTATGGAGTGTGGAGCAGAGACTGAAGGAAAGGCCGTCCAGAGACTGCCCCACTTGGGGATCCATCCCACGTACAGTAACCAAACCCAGACACTATTGTGGACGCCAAGAAGTACATGCTGACAAGAGCCTGATATAGCTGTCTCCTGAGAGGCTCTGCCAGAGCCTGACCAATACAGAGGCGGATGCTCACAGCCATCTTTTGGAATAAGCATGGGGTCCCCAATGGTAGAGTTGGAGAAGGGACTGAAGAAGCTGAAGGGGTTTGCAACCCCATAGGAAGAACAACAGTGTCAACCAACCAGACCCCCCGAGCTCCCAGGGACTAAACCACCAAACAAAGAACACACATGGAGGGACCCATGGCTCCAGCTGCATATGTAGCATAGGATGGCCTAGTCAGGCATCAATGAAAGGAGAGGTCCTTGGTCCTGTGATGGCTTGATACCCCAGTGTAGCAGAATGTGAGGGTAGGGAGGCATGAGTGGGTGAGTGGGTGAGTGGGTGGATGGGGGAAACACCCTCATAGAAACAGGGGAAGGGAGTGGGACAGGGGGTTTCCAGGGGGAAAAAGGGAAAGGGTATAACATTTGAAATGCAAATAAGAAAATATCCAATTTTTTAAAAGAGGGAAAAAAAGGATAAAGATAAAGCATAATCTTAATCTATCCAAAGTCTTGGTGGCACAGGAGGTTTAGAAATGACCCAGAGGAAACTATTCTGTTCTTAAGTTACACACATACATAAGATGGACAGTTATGTAGACATATGATTATACTTAATAATGACTGATTGAAAGGAAGCCCAGAAAAGCCAGTCTGTTCACATTCTTCTTGGCCTTTCTTTGGGGGTAATCCCTTCTTTATAGGCTATGGGCAAAATCCCTCTGGAATGAGGATTTTATGAAATGCTGTTAGAGAATTTCTTTATGACAAGGTCCTACAGTGAAATATGAGAGGAGGACCAGAGCAGCAGTTTTAGAATTTTTGGCCACCTTGGGGATAAAAAAATCTGCTTGGGAGAGAGAAATTCCGCTTAATATAGTCTGTCTGGAAAGAATAGGGAAAAGGGGAAAGAAGGGCAGGCTGTGAGAATTAAAAGATGCAGAACCATGCATTTATTATTCAATAAACAATGTTTGTTTTCCTAAGAACATTGCCAAATTCTGCATGTAATATTCAAAATCCTCTTCATTACCATCTTCTGTATTATGTTTCTACAAAATAGCTATTCTCCATATTTTCTAGAAGGGCTGTGTTTTTCTTTGAAATCACACTGTGTTTATGTGACTACAAAGCTTATTATATAAGGAAATTATGTATCGTGATATACTTTTTAAGTAGACAAAATTATTTGATAAGGAGATTAATGTGTAAATTTACTGGAAAAAAACAAGCCTCAATGGTAAGTAGGAGAAACTATTTTAATCCATGATATGATGAGATTTTAGAGTACTAATAAGGCATGAAAGGATAAAATGATTATTAATTGGAATGTGACCTTTGGGTAATTGATGCCTATGCCTATGAAGGATTTAAGTATTAGGGGAAATGACTTTTTAAACAGCAATTACATTTATCCACACATCCACTCACTTATCTGTGTACCTCTTCATCTACCCATCCATTTATTATTCACTAACCTTCTATTTGTGCATCTATCTTTTTTACCCATCTGTCCAATTGCTGTTCAGATATTCTGTCCATATCCTTCCAGTCATCCATCTCACTGACTCCTTTACAGAAACAACATGCCCTTATTATGTGGCAACTTTCATTTGAATAAGAAAGAAAACAAAATGGTTCTGGAGATGTGGTTCTGTAGTTAAGAGCTCTGGCTGTTCTTCCAGAGGACCCAGGTTCAATTTCCAGAACTCACATAGCAGCTATGCTGGATAGTTTAATGTCAGCTTGACACAACCTATAGTCATAAAAGAGAAGAGAGCCTCAATTGAGAAAATGCCTCTGTAAGATCTGGCTGTAAGGCCTTTCTTACTCAATGATCAATGGGAGAGGTCACCCCTGTGCTGATGGTCTTGGATTCTATAAGAAAGCAGGCTGAGCAAGCCATGGGGAGCAACCCAGTAAGCAGCACTTCTCCATGGCCTCTGCATCAGCTCCTGCCTGCAGGTTCCTGCCTGTTTGAGTTCCTGTAATGACTTCCTTCTACGACTTCTTTCTATATCACTATATAGAACTATAAGGTAAAATAAACCCTTTCCTTCCCCAGGCTGCATTGATAATGCTGTTTCATCATAACAACATTAACCCCAACTAACAGAAATTGGTACCATGATAGTGGAATATCATTGTAACAAACCTGACCATGATGTTTTGGGGGAGGATTGTGGAAGGATGTAGAAACTTTTGGGCAAAAACAACATTGGATGTTCAAAACTTGGTGAACTATTCTCTGGGAGTTGGGAAGAAGAGAGTGTTGAGAGAAATGCAGATGATGAGGGTCTGGCTTGTGAAGTTCTACAGGGAAGTTTGAGAGTTACTTAAACACTACTGGGGCCATTGTATATTTGTTTTTATTTTAAACAGTGGCATGGAAGCATAAGTCAAGTAATCCTTTTCCTCTCCAAGTTGCTTTGGTCATGGTGTTTCACCACAGGAATAGTAACCCTAACTAGTACAGCAGCTCACAAATGGTTAAAACAAGTCCAGTTCCAGGGAATTAAATGCTCTCATCTGGCCTCCTAGGGCACCAGGCATGTACATGGTGACATATACATATAGATTCAGATAAAACACCCATGTATCAAATATAAAGTTTCTTTTTAAGAAAAGAATCTGTGAGATAAACATACTTGAATGGTAAAAGTCTTCATAGTTTCTAAGCACATGGATTCATATATGACAGAAAAGACAGATAATTCCGGCTCTAACAGGGATGATATTTATTCTGATGTTGACAGATCTTGAAGAATTGATAGGTTGCCATGAATGAGAAAGGCATCATATGTGGAAGAAAGAGCAAGTTGTACTATTTAGATGGTGACTATTTCAGTTTAATAAGATAATGATGGCAGATAAGGTGTGAAAATATATTAAGAAAGATCATGGGAGGTGTATAAGCATATATAACCATGGGCTGGAAATTTTGGTGTCTTCTTGGCAGGCATGCAAAGATTCCAAGATTTTTCTATGTAGCAGGCAACTACAAAGCAGCATGCAATGAATACTTTTAATTAATTTCAAGTTTTAATTGGCTACTGAATAGCTAAAATATACACAAGGCTCTGAATATTTTTTGGATCACAGCCCCCTGTGTGTTGGTAATTTGTTCATAGCATCTTGAGACCAAAAGAAAACCTTAACGATTCTATTTATTAAGTTCAAACAACTTGTTAAATATTTATTTGTATCCAAGCAACTTGGTGGCAATTTAAAACAATAGCACAAACATGTTTTAACTTTTGGCAGAAATTTCATGGTTGAATGAGTATGGCAAGTTCTCCAGTGGGATTTGTGTGTCTCAGTGGGATGTCTTGGATACTCAGAATTTCTGCAACCTTAGTTTTAAGTTGGCCATCATGCCTTGTCTTTCTGTGCCATGCTAATTTTCACTTGGTATTTGCTTTTTATCACAGCAAATGCTGACAATCCAAACTCACAAAGACATCATGTTACCAAAAACAATGTCAGCACACCTTATGTGGGAACTGAAAATTGCATTAAGGTTGTAGTTTTTAAAGCATCCAAAAGATAATGTGTATCTACATGTTTCCTTCAAAAGTGTAAACTAGACTGCTGTGCCTTATGAATCCACTGTATGGACCCAAGATTCTTTCAGAATACATCATGAGAATTCAGTATCAAGACATAACCATCCTCCAGATACTATCTTAGGAACTTTATATATGTTGTTTGATTCAACACACACAATGGGGATGATTCCTATTATTAGCCTTAATTTTTAGGTGATGAGTTCATAGAGCTGGAACCTGACGGAAATATACATACACTTTATGTATAGTATGCCTATTGATTCATGTAAGAAGACATTGTATTTGCATGCTTTTTCCATCTTTCCCCACTAGATTCTAAACAATTCTAGGAGTAGACATCACCCCCAATGTGGTTTGTATTTGTTACCTGGAGTATCTTGCTATTATAGAGTAAGATGGCTTTCTTGACTACAGTAAGTTTCATTTCCCTCAGAAGATCTTGAGGCATGAATTTGACAACATTCATGTGTTAGGGCTGGTGATGTTGCTCAGAGGTAGAGCATCAGCCTACTGTGTCCAAAACCAAGGTTCACTTCCCAGCATCACCAAAATAGTTGTACTAATTTATACAAGATGATCCACGAAATTCTAGGAGATGAATGGAGTAGTTTATCAGGGAAAGAAAACAGCCAGTAAAGGTGAGATTAACAAGCTAGATTCCATTGTGGGCAAGTTGAACTCAATTACATAGAAAAATTCTTGGAATCAGAACAGAAGACACACCTGATAATGTTCTTCTAAATGGGCAACAGAATGGTGATATTCCTACCCAACACTATTCATACCCTGAAAGACTGCTGCTCCCAGCAAGATGTTCATCTTTGGCAACAAGGCCTGCCATGTCTGTGTATGGAGAGAGCTTCAATTGCTATATAAATATCCCCAGAAAGGTAGATTTACTCGGTGAAATTTTTGACAACTAGAAATCAAATCTGTCCCTTAAAATTGTACAACAAAGTAAATACTGGGAAGGTCCAGTCAGTAACAGTTTTGTTAGTAGAGTATCAGAAGACAGCATTTATAAAAATGATCAGGGCATCACTAGGAAGTGGCAATGCACACCTTTAATCCCTGAAGTCGAGGCAGAGGCAGAGGCAGAGGCAGAGGCAGAGGCAGAGGCAGAGGCAGAGGCAGAGGCAGAGGCACAGGCAGGTGGATCCCTGAGTTTGAGGCAAGCCTGGTCTACAGAGCAAGTTCTAGGACAGCAAGGGCTATACAGAGAAGCCCTGTCTTGAAAAAACTAAGAAAAAGAAGATCAGAGCAATGCTTTTCTTATTACCTGGGAAACATGGGTAATTTGAGAAAATGTATTTAACAGAGTATAAATTTCTATTCACAGAGTAAAAACACGCTCTTACTCCTTTGGTCGGTGAGTATAGAGAGACTACAGTCATTTTTAAAGAGTCCGCATGAAAATAAAGGACTGGACTAGAGACATCTCTGAAGGAGTTGTTCATGTTTTCTAGGACTAGGGCTCAGTACTAACAGAGGGCTTGCTCAGCACATGGAGGACCCCAGCTCCATCCTCAGTGTCAGAAAAATGAAAGAAAGAAAGAAAGAAAGAAAGAAAGAAAGAAAGAAAGAAAGAAAGAGGGAGGAAGGGAAGGAGGAGGGGAGGAAGGAGAAGGAAGGAAGGAAGGAAGGAAGGAAGGAAGGAAGGGAAGGAAGGAAGGAGGGAAGGAAGGAAGGAAGGATGGAAGGAAGGAAGAGACATAAGGAAGATGTTTGATGTTTCAGAAGAGCTAAGGCATCTCCCTCCTTGCAATGTGATACCAAAGGAAGAAATTATATGGAGAAGTGGCTTTATTTTTTGACTGAAATAAAACAAGGTAGAGACCTTTAAACTGAAAAATGAAAGTTGAAACATGGGTTCCCATTTCATCTATTAATATCCATTCTAAGCCATGTTAAAAGTGTGTTTGAGCTGGAGAAAATGGCTTTGGGGGATACATGCGAGCAGTGAGGAGAGGCTGCAGTTTCTAAACGCATTCTCAACAAAATTAAATGGATTCACCATATTCTAATTCAACTTAGTTATGCCTCATGAAATTGAGAAGTTTCCTATAAATTACACTGTAGAAATCATTAAGCAAATTCTCAAGTAATACTTTCCAAGGGGGGAAATATGAGAAGTGGCAAGCAAGTCACGAAAATGTGCAATCCACCATTAGTTTCTCTTTCCTCATGAAAATGAATGACTGCTCTGCTGAATTCCAATTGGGAAGATGTTGTTTCTGTTGATCTGAGAGTTTATTCTTCAAATAAACTATGTCAATAAGACCTTAGTTTAGGCCTGAGCTCTGGAAAATCTACCACATGAATTAATATCTATAAACATTTCCATGAGTGCTCTTGCAGGAAGCAAGAGATCATTTGCCCCAACTCACAGAGAAGGGTCATGAGTGTTCTGTGGCTACCAGTCTCTGGCTCCCTGTGTAGCTTCTCTGGAGAGATGGGTTACACAAGAAAATCTGAGACATCGTTTTCATGAAAAAGTCCAAAGATACAAGTCAAAAACATCACTCTGATGCCATCCTGTTGAAAAATGTGAATCATGTCCACTTGATTACTTTAAGATTCAAAGGTCTAAGACAACAGCTCCTACACACACGTGTGTGATAAAAAGCACCACATAGCAAGAAGAGGACATCTCAGGAGGCACCAGAAAGAGAATTTGCAAAGAACGTGAAATGTGCCTCTCTCTCTGTCTCTGTCTCTGTCTCTGTCTCTCTGTCTCTTTCATTTGTATGTGTGTGAGCACATGTGTACGTGCCTCTCTCTCTCTCTCTCTCTCTCTGTGTGTGTGTGTGTGTGTGTGTGTGTGTGTGTGTGTATTACTGTATTACTGGTTACATGCATGTGTCTGTAGAGAACAAACTCGGATGTCATTTCTCAAGCAAACTTTTTCCTTTTTAACTTTTCTTTCTTTACTTATTTATTTGTTTTTGAAACAAGGTCTAAATAGTGGCCACAAAGACCCATCTCTCAAGTGCTGGGATAAAAGGCATACACCACTATACTTGGCTTATTTTTGTTTTTAAGTGTGTGTGCGTGTGCGTGTGCGTGTGTGTGTGTGTGTGTGTGTGCATGCATGCGTGTGTGCGTGCGTGTGCGTGTGTATATGTACTTAGAAAGAAAGATAAAGAGAGGGACAGAGACAAAGACAAATAGAGAGAGAGAAAGAAAGGCTGAGACAGAGACATAGACACAGACTGAGGTGCATGCTTGTGTGTACCTCTGGTGGCCAGCAGAGGGCAGATGAGGGTGCTAGGAACTGAACTCTGGTCTGCTACAAGAGAGCAATGGACTGCTGAGTTCTGTCTCTGTCTCCCTCCTTCTCTCCCTCTCTCCCTCTCTCCCTCTCTCTCTCCCCCCTCCCTCCCTCCCTCCCTTTCTCCCTCTCTCTCTGTCTCCTTCTCTCCCTCTCCCCTCCTCCTCTCTCTCTGCCACAACAACTAGCTTTTCAAAATGTTACTTTTAGAGAGCAAACTCAAGTTCTTATGCTTACCAAGCAAGTACTTTACCAACTAAGCAACCCACCATCCTTGGGTCCCTTAATTGGGACATTATGTAGTTCTTTGAAATTAAGCAAATCATGTGTGGATAATTAAATGTTTGTACCTCAGATGACTGTTCCTAATATTTCACCATTAGATGGCCCTCATTGTGGGCCACTTCTGGCTTGGCCATGTGACTTATAGGGTAATGACATGTGGGCATAGGTAATTTCTCTTGTTTCCTATGTAGGCTTTAAAAAGCAATGTGTATTTCCACGTGCTCTCATGAGCCTCTATTAGCATGATAACAAAATCTACTTCAGTTGTCACACTGGTTCAAGGAAGATGAGGGTCTTATTGACTAAACCAAAACATAAACAGGACTGCTGTGGCCACAAAATCCTAGATCAGACAACCTCTAGATGGGCTAGATATATAGTAGGTAAAATACATACGTTTTATAAAGTAAGAGTCTGTGGTTGTTTATTACACAGCATAAGCTGACTGACACATCTTACTGTCCTTAAAAGCCATCTGTTTCCTCATCTCTAAACTGACTCCAAACTAAGTTGAGAACTCTTCTATTTTTAATCACATCCTCTCCAAAACTAGACCCTCGTACTTTATATGTACCTGATCTTTGAAAAGTAAACCTTATATCCCTGAAGCACATGAGTATATGTCAGCTGTGTATTTAATGTCCCCCACTAGATAGAGTGTGAAGTCTACCAATCAAGGCTGAAGACCCATATCAAATCGGCAGAGGTTAGGCCTTAGATAAACAGTCTACATTTAATTTCTGTCTTTCAAAGTAAATGTTCCCAAACAAGACCCTATTTTTTTATTGCTTGAAAACAAATAGGAAAATCCAAATTGTTTGAGATTATCAGGATAGGCACTAAATGTAGTCACATGTCCTTGTCAAAGAGAGGCAGAAGAATATTTGCTGGAGGAGGAGAGACACAGGATGAACACAAAGTCAGAAACTGGAGTGACCAAGACACAACCTTGAGTACAAGTAAACACCAGAAGCCAGAAGAGGCAGAGCCTAGACCACAGCCTTGAGCCTCTGAAGGGAGACCAGTTCTCCTGAGTATGGCAGGAGCCTTAACTCAGTCACATCTGTTATAAAGCTCCTCCTTCACAAGCATGTAACCCTCCCATTACCCCCTCTTCTTCACTGCTCAAGCAGATATCAAGCTGAATAGTACTGAACATAGCTTCCTCTACTTGCAGACACCCCAGTCCCGGGAACTATTTTATTCCTCTGCTGCAAGCACTTTCCAAGGTTCCCCATGTGGAAGACAAAAAATCATTTTATAGTTATTTCTAAATCACATTTTCTAAAATGATTAAGAATGTGGGCATATATAATTCATCAAGTAGTAATGAAAAGATACGTTTTACTTTTTTTTTTTCCTGAAGACTCATCATCCATGCTCTAGCCTTGAGACACTCATAAGGTCTGGTCCAATTCAGCTGTTCCCATCATCTCAGGCTTTGTACATTGCCCAGAAGCCAATTCAGTTCTGCATGGTTTGTTCAAAGACGATTAGAGTTCAGGCTGATCTTCTTTTCCTAATTGTTAAAGTGAACAAGGAGTCCTGAGGCTGTCCCCAGATCAGGGCGGTCTGCTCGATAATCACTCCTTGTTGGCTTCTGAACACTGCAGAAGGAGATGGGTTATAGATTCGCTATCTTAGCCCCCCCCCCCCACCGAGTGCTCCAATAAACCTCAAATGCAAAGACTTGTCAAGGTTTAGAGTAAAAGCTCTCCAAGCTACACATTGTCAATAAGATGCTATTGAATTCATCCTCGCATTCTTCTGCTTGTCTTTAAAATACCAGATGGGTTTTTAGAGAATTCGCCATGTCATGCAGGTAATGTCATTTTTAGTTGTTGGCCAGGAGTTCTTAAAGAAATCAGAATAATGTAAGGCTGCTTTTGTAAAGTCAGCAAATGTTTCACATAAAATAGAAACCTATTTGCCCCCACCATACTTCTAAGGATGTGTGTGTGTGTGTGTGTGGTGTGTTTCATAACAGGACTCAGGTCTCCTGCTCACTCCCTTCAGGCTGTGCACCTGCAATTTGATCTTGAACTGTAATAGCTCCATTTTGCTTAATCTGATTATACTTGACTGAAAATGAAAAGCAGTGTTTATATGATATATTGAGAGCTTTGCAAGGGGAACTAACCTTCTAGCAGACTGTAACCATTTCATGCAGAAGACATTCACGAGAAGGAATGTCACTATTGATGTTTGGAGCTAAATGATTTGTATTTGTAATGAGAATGCCCCTGTATGCTACAGGATGCTGGGCATCATCTCAGGCCTCTTCCAACCAGGTATACAAGTATGTATATAGCCCTCCCTTCATCATGTGGGGCATGCAAAAATGTCTCTAAGTATTGCTAATAAATCCACTTAAAAATATTTGCTTAGAGGAATCAGAAGAACACTGTGTTAAAATAAATAAAAATCTTGAATTAGAGGACTGGTTCAGGCAGGGGAGGCAATGGAGTTCAGTCTGTAAAGTGTTGACTACGAAAGCATAAGGACCTAAGTTTGACTCCATAAACCCATGATTTCAAAGAGCAAAGAAAAAAAAAAAGCCAGATGTGGCAGCATCAACATGTAACTCTAGAACCAAGGAAACAATGACAACAGAAGCCCTGGGACTCACTGGCCAGACATTAGTTGAATTTATGAGCTCCAGGTTTAATGAGAGATTCTGTCTCAAAAAATAAAATTAGAATAAAGTGAAGGAAAATCAAGGAAGCCATGTGTTGTTGACTCTAGACTCCATACACTTATACATGCATATATATGAATGTGTACTCGACCCACATACACACACACACACACACACACATTAGAAAGTCACTAAGTCAGTCTCCAAGATGGTTCTTAATTATCTGCTTCCTGGAAGTCATGTTCTTATACAACCCTCTCCCACATTGAGTAGAGCTAATCCATGCAATCAATGGGATATTGTGAGACTGATGAGAGTATCATTTGTTTGGGTTTGTTTGTTTGTTTGTTTGTTTTGAGGTAGGTCATATGAGAAATCGGTTTTTCATATTCCCGGCCCTGGGGGAAATTAATTGTCATGACATAAGAATGTTCAGCAAGCCCAGTGAAATGCCTGTGCTACGATATGAGCCTCTGTCAAACTACTTTGTGATCTATTTACATGCACAATTGATATGATCATGCAATTGCTGTAGTATCTGCCTATTGCTGGTATGTTTCCAAAAGGTGTTGGAACTTGTCATCTCACATAGAAAGCTGAGATATAAAGTTTTCTTGCTGCTATATTTTCTTTGCCTACTAAACGATGCCTAGTATGTGAACTGAAGTTCTCTGTTTTACAATTCGGTCATTCTATTCAAAGACAATGAGGAGCTAACATGCCCAACTACTGTGACTTATCCAGGATAAGATGAAGCCCACACTCCAGAGCCTCAGCTGAACTTTCCTTTAGGTTTGCTACATCCTTGTGGGGATGACTGAAAGACTGCCTATGCGGTAGAGGGACCCTTTCTTGTACCTCTGTTTTATTGTCTCCTTAAAATAGGCCCAATTCTCTTATGAATTCAAAGATGTAATACTACTTGGATGAAAAACGTAGGCTGGGAAGAGCAAATGTTGGGAAATTCCAGAATTGTATCAAATGGGTATAGTAATGGCACAGCTGAGCTCCTTTTCCCAGTTTTCCCTTAAAATATCCTCTATTTTTACTGTTAAAAGCAGTACACCAAACCTCCTTACTTTCCTTAGATGTATCTTCACAGCTGTCCCAGGTCAAAATCTGTTTTGACTTCTCTTTCTATCAAGATATCCTTCAGAGCCTATAGGACTCATCAATCAACCTGCAAAGACTGATTTTGTCAGTCTGGGTTAGAGTTTGAGTGTGACTAGCATAGTTGAGTAGGACCATCTTCTGTTGCTGAGATATCTCTCTCCATGGCAGTCTTCTGTCAGAGTTTCATGTAAGCTATCTCTTCACATACTAGTGCTGTATAACACAGCACTTCAAGACTCATGGATACATAATAAAATGTTTCTTTTTCATTTATGTGTCCTGAATTCTTCTGGACTGTGGCTGAGCCCAGGTTTTGCTCAAGTACAATTCAGTCCTTTCATCCTCCTTAGATCAGTGGCTTACATGAGGATGCTCATGGAGTGGTGGCGGAGGGAGCAGAAGGGCACAGAAGCAAGCACATTGTATTCTTTAAGACTGATTACTGGGATGATCTCACTTTTATCCACATCCTGCTCTCCAAAAAGAGTCATGTGGCCTAGACAAAAGGCAATGGGAAAGAGAAATATACTTCCCCTATTGAGCTTTGGGGAGGTGAGGTGGGAAGGGATGACTATATGCTGAAAAATCATGAAATCCACAGGGCTTTTTATTTTGTTCTTATTTCCCTATGTTTATCATTATAAAATTGTTATAACCAAATTGAAATATGCATTTTATGATTTTTTAGAACAAACTCTGGCTTACAGTTTACAACATTGATTTTTATGGATTGCTGGGCTTCACTTGCTATCACTTTTTCTTTACTTTACCACATCATAACACTATGAAATTGCTGATGCAGCTGGAGAGATGGTCCAGTGGTTAAGAGTGCTTGCTGCTCTTGCAGAGGACCTGAGTTCAGTTCCCAGCACCCACATGGAAGCTTACAACTCTCCTTAATTCTAGTTCCAGGGGACCTAACACCTTTTTCTGATCTCCCTGGGCACTATGCATGCACAGAGTACACATACATACAGGCAAAGCAATCGTGAATAATAATAATAATAATAATAATAATAATAATAATAATAATAAAATCTTTAAAAAGGAAGAAAGAAATGGCTCTGGAGGCAGTGGTGTGGGTGAGCCTGCCTCAAGGGCATGAGATCAGGAGAGCTGACTCTGCCTCCTGTCAATGGTGGCATTGGGTGGCCTAGCTGGAGCAGTGCTGGAGAGCTCATCCTGGTGGTGCAGATGCAGGAGAGCTGGTGGGATGACCAGCTCAGCTACCACCCAAGCCCAGGCCCAGGCCCAGGCCCAGGCCTTGAGTTGACCCACCCCAAAATCTCTATTATCTTTGAACTATTGGAACACATGAAAGCATTGATCTTTTTGATCCAAAGCTGTAGGATCTTTATAACACAGAGCAACAAGATAACCGGGAGAAGTCCTGGTAAGAATCCAATATTGATGGTGTCAGAGAAGCCAGAGGCCTTGAACCAGACCAGTGACTCATTGCAGTGAACATTTTCAAGTGAAGATGTGTGGACAGAGGGGTACACTGTGGGACAATCTGTGACACACTACAGCTTCCACAATAAGATCCTTTCTATGCTTTGGCTTTGTTTGTTTTTTATTTTCTCTTGTGTGTATGTGGCAGCAGGCTTGTAAGGGCCAAGGCTGGAGGGATAATGTGAGGGGACAGGGAGATGAGTGGGTCTGGGATGGATGATGTGAAACTCACAAAGAATCAATTAAAAGTGATAAAAAGAAAAATAACAAATTTTGGCCACCTACATGATCTTGAACACTCAATGGGAAAATATAGCCAAACTAAAAAGTAAGGGAGGCTGGTAAGAGGATGGCTAAGGGGGAAAAGGTGCTTGCCACCACTCCTGATGATCTGAGTTCTATCCCCATGATACCTAAGGTGAAAGGAGACAACCGACTTCAAGTAAATGGTCTCTAATGTCTACTTCTGCACCATGACATACATACATACATAAATACATATATGCATACATAAATACATACATACATGTTTAAAAAATAAATAAAAATTAAAAGTGGTTATACAAAATAAATCCTATGCCCCTGTTACATAGTAGGTTCTTGTTTTTCCAGTGTCTTCCTTGATGGGTAGACCATGCTAAGGCTGCTATGCTATATACTCGTTGTTTGGGTGAGTATGACCATGGCTGAATCCCCTCATCTTTCTAGTAAAATCTCTTATATTGCTCTGTTTTTGCTCCCAGTATCCTTAAGTGCCCAATCAAGTTTGTATCTTTCAGACTTGAAAGCAATTCAAATAGTTAAGCAACAGAAAAAGAAAGAGAGAGAGAGAAAGAGAGAGGGAGGGAGAGAAACAAACCACTATGGGGCTGTTGAGGTGGCTCAAAGGGTAAAGGCACTTGCTGAGACTGGTGACCTGAGTTCATTCCCTAGTACCCATGTGATGAAAAGAGAGATTTGACTCCCATAGGTTGTCCTCTGACTTCTGAACATGTGCCATGATGTATATACCTGCATAATAAAATATGAAATAAATAATCAAATAAACAGTTTAAAATAATCCAAATATTATGAAGGCAGGGATAAGATTGAATTGTGTCCATTAGGAATGCATCAAAAGTAAATAACATGAGACTCCACTTACAGCTGTTGAAATAAATAGAAACTTATTTGTTCTTTTATTTATTAGATATTTTCTCTATTTGCATTTCAAATTTTATCCCCTTTCCTCATTCTCCCTCCAAAGCCTCCCCATCCCATCCTTCCCCCTCCCCCTGCTCACTAACCCACTCACTCCTAATTCCCTGTACTAGCATTCTCCTACACTGGGGCATTGAGCCTTCATAAGACCAAGGGCTCTCCTCTCATTGATGTCCCACAAGGCCATCCTCTCCTACATATGGGGTTGAAGCCTTGAGTCCCTACTTGTATACTCTTTCATTGGTGGTTTAGTTCCTGAGAGCTCTGAGAGTACTGGCTGGCTCATATTTTGTTCCTCCTATGGGCCTGCAAACCCCTTCAATTCGTTGAGTCCTTTCTCTAGCTTCTCCATTGGGGACCCTGTGCTCAGTCCAATGTATGGCTGTGAGCATCCATTTCTGTATTTGTCAGGCACTGGCAGAGCCTCTCAGGAGACACATATAACAGGCTCCCCTCAGCAAGCACTTGTTGGCATCATCAATAGTGTCTGGGTTTGGTAACTGTATATGGGATGGATCCCCAGGTGGGACAGTCACTGGATGGCCTTTCCTTCTCTGCTCCAAAATTTGTCTCTGTATCTCCTCCCATAGGTATTTTGATCCCACTTCTAAAAAGAATCAAAGTATCCACACTATGGTCTTCCTTCTTCCTGAGCTTCATGTGGTCTGTGAATTGTATCTTGGGTAGTCCGAGCTTTTGAGCTCATATCCACTTATCAGTGAGTGCATACCATGTGTGTTCTTTTGTGATTGGGTTACCTCACTCAGGATCATATTTTCTAGTTCCATCCATTTCCCTAAGAACTTTATGAATTCATCATTTTTAATAGCCGAGTAGTACTCCATTGTGTAAATGTACCACATTTTCTGTATCCACTCCTCTGTTGAGGGACATCTGGATTCTTTCCGTCTTCTGGCTATTGTAAATAAGGCTGCTATGAACATAGTGGAGCATGTTATGTCCTTAGTACATGAAACTGCATGGTATTGGTACAATGACAGGCAGGTAGATCAATGGAATAGAATTGAAGACCCAGAAATGAACACACACACCTATGGTCACTTGATCTTTGACAAAGGAGCTAAAACCATCCAGTGGAAAAAAGACAGCATTTTCAACAAATGGTGCTGGCTCAACTGGTGGTTAGCATGTAGAAGAATACATATCAATCCTTTCCTATCTCCTTGTACAAAGCTCAAGTCCAAATGGATCAAGGACCTCTACATAAAACCAGATACACTGAAACTAATAGAAAAGAAAGTAGGGAAAAGCCTTAAACACGTGGCACAGGGGAAAATTTCCTGAACAGAACACCAATAGCTTATGCTCTAATATCAAGAATTGACAAATGGGACTTCAGAAAATTGCAAAGCTTCAGTATGGCAAAGGACACTGTCAATAGTACAAAATGGCAACCAACAAATTGGGAAAAGATCTTTACCAAACCTACCTCCAACAGAGGGCTAATATCCAATATATACAAAGAACTTTAGAAGTTAGACTCCAGAGAACCAAATAACCCTATTAAAAAATGAGGTACAGAGATAAACAAAGAATTCTCAACTGATGAATACTGAATGGCTGAGAAGCACCTACAGAAATGTTCAACATCCTTAGTCATCAGGGAAATGCAAATCAAAACAACCCTAAGATTCCACCTCACACCAGTCAGAATGGCTAAGATCAAAAACTCAGGTGACAGCATATGCTGGCAAGGATATGGAGAAAAAGGAACACTCCCTCATTGCTGGTGGGATTGCAAACTGGTACAACCACTCTGGAAATCAGTCTGGCAGTTCCTCAGAAAACTGGACCTAGTACTACCTGAGGACTCATCTATACCACTCCTGGGCATATACCCAGAAGATGCTCCAACATGTAATTTATTTGTTCTTGCCTGGCAAACAGTTCAAAAGCAAGGAATGCTGAGTTGGCACTATTATTATTTTCTCTTTATGACTCTTGGTTACATTGTTCCATGATCATTAGTGGCTTGGTTTTTTTCTTTATGTAAGAAGATGGCCTATGAAGCATCAAGTCTATGTTCAAGGTAAGTTATAGGACCATGCAGCTAACACTCTTCTCTCCACTTGTGTTCAGAAGACAGCATCTTTCTATAAACTTATACACTTATATCTAAAAGAAAACTATATTTTAAGCTTTATAGCAAAATAGGCAAGGGTGAAAGCTATTGAGAAGGAATTCTAAGAAAACCTAAAGCCTCTACTACAGAAGAACACATTCGTAACTCCTTGCTCTCAATCATTCCTTATTTTAAGTGATCCTTACCTAGAGTATTCACTTTGAACAAGTAAAAAAAAAATCTATATCTCATCCATGCCTCTGTTCCACTAAAGAATGTGTCCGTTTGCATTTTCTGTCAGGCTTTATAGAAATTGATAGTGTAAGTCAATTGGTAGTTTTGATATTCACAAGCAGTATTGTAATGCTTGTTGAATTGGCTAATACTATAAAATGCCTTATTTTTGTTATTGTGTCATTGTGCAACATTCTTAACTCCTCTGGGCTTCAGTTGCATTACTTAAAATACACATTTATTATTTTTTATAAAAAAACTCAACTAGCTAAGTGTTCTAGATTATCTTATACTGTTTTTTTTGTTTTGTTTTTGTTTTTTGTTTT
>NC_045030.1:156997898-157009801 GCF_008632895.1 Mastomys coucha
TTTGTCAACTTGACATTGCTAGAATCATATGGGAAGAGGGAACCTCAAATGAGAAAATGCCCCTATCAGATTGGTACAGTCTATGGCACATTTTCTTAATAATTGATATGGGAGGGCTCAGCCTATTATGGGCAGTGCCACCTATTGACAAGTTTCTGAGTTATATAAGAAAGCAAACTGAGTAAGCCCCAGGAAGCAAGCCAGTAAGTAGCGTTCCTCCATGGCTTCAGCCTCAGTTCTTTCTTAGCTTTCCTTGGTGATATACTTTAAGGTATAATGATAAGTAAGCCTGAACCCTGGCCAGGAAAGGAGGTAGGTGTCTTAGTTAGAGTTTTACTGCTGTGGACAGACACCATGACGGAGGCAACTCTTATAAGGACATTTAATTTAATTGGGGCTGGCTTACAGGTTCAGAGGTTCAGTCCATTATCATTAAAACAGGAAGCATGGCAGCATCCATGATGCAGGAAGAGCAGAGAGTTCTACATCTTTATCTGAAAGCTGCTAGGAGAAGATTTGCTCCCATGTGGTTAGGAGGAGCATCTCATTGTCCACCCTACAGTGACACACTTCCTCCAACAAAGACACACCTTCTCCAACAAGGCCATACCTCCTAATAGTGTCACTTTCTGGGCCAAGCATATTCAAACCACCACAGTAGGCTGACTGAATATCTTCACCTGTTCCTCTGCTCCTCTAAATCCAATCTTCCAGTCTCATTCCTAGCTCTGCAGCAAAACACTTGTGGCAGATCCCCCAGCTCTAGTGGATCTCACCGATGTTTCCCTCCTAACCTCCATCTACCACTCATTGATTTTTTTCCAGCTTCTAATTCTAGCAAGCATTTCCTGGAAATTCGCAGGCCACTCTGGACAGGGAAGTAGATAGGCTAGCTACAGATCTTCACTTCTCTGTCTGCTCCCTCAAATCCAATCCCTGAGTCTCATCCCTAGCTCTGCAGCAAATACCTATGGCAGTCTTTCTTCCCCCTCTGCCTCCATCTCCAGCGGCTCCCATAGATCTTCCCTTCCAAACTTACTTCACCCCATCCATTGCTTTATCTCAGTTCTCAGCTCCAGCAAGCATTTCCTGGGAATCCACAGGCCACTCTGACCAGGGAAGCAAGTACGTTTATTGTAAATCTTCACCTGTCCCTCCATTCCTCCAAGTCTAGTACTCCAGTCCCATCACTAGCTCTGTAGCATACTTTTTGCTGTGGCCTCTCCTCAGTCTCTGTACTCATAAGATCCTAATGAAACATCCTGCTTTCCTTTCTCCTGTGAATACTCTGCATGCTCCCCTTAATCCATCCCTATTCCTATGTGTCAGCTCCCAATACTCAGAAACATATATTACTTAGCACCTCCACCTGGGAGTCACACCCCAGAAGAATTTCCTGCCAGGAAACACACAGCTACTACCCTCTACTAAGAACCTTCTGTTATCAGAGTACTACGATCTTGTCTTTGCTACCCACCCAACAAAGAGAAGACCAAATATCGGCACCTAGAATTACAATCTTCTAATCACAGAAGTCTACATACCAGTGTTATAACACAATCAATAACAACTAGGACAATATATTTCCACTATGGTCCATTCACCCTACCACAGCAGGCCCTGAAAGTGCCAACATAGATGAAGCACAAAAAAAGACCTTAAAATAGTCTTTATGAATATAATAAAGGTCCTTAAAGAGGAAATACATAAATCCCTAAAGACATCTATAAAAATAAACAGTAGAAGGAAATGAATAAAACTGTTAAATATCTGAAAGTGTGTGTGTGTGTGTGTGTGTGTGTGTGTGTGTGTGTAAAGGGGAGGGGGTGGGAGAAGTCAATAAAGAAGAGCCAAACTGGGGAAAAATCTAGAAATGAGAAATTTAGGAACTTAAACAGGAACCACAGAGGTAAGATTCACCAACAGAATACAAGAGATGAAGAAAATCTCAGGCATTGAAGACACAATAGAAAAAATCCATACCTCAGTCAAATACAATATTAAATCTTAAAAACTCCTGACACAAAACATCCAGAAAATCTCAGACACTAGGAAAAAAACAACTCTAAGAGTAATAGGAATAGAGGAAGGAGAAGAAATGCAGGTCAAAGGGCCTGAAAATATTTTCAATAAAATTATAGAACACAAATTTTCTAAACTAAAGAATGATACAGGAAGCATATAGAAGCATATAGAAGACCAAATGGATTGGACCTCAAAAGAAAGTCCCCTTGCTACATAACAATCAAAACACTAGAGAAAGGATAATAAATCTGCAAGGGGCAAAACCAGGTAATATATAAAGGCAGACATAATAGAATTACACCTGATTTCTCAATGGATACTCTAAAAGCCAGAAGGGCCTGGACAGATGTACTATGGACTCTAAGAGAACACAGATTTCAGCCCAGACTACTTTACCCAGCAAAGCTTTTAATCACCATAGATAGAAAACATAAGCCTATCCATGATAAAGTCAAATTTAAACAATATCTACCTGAAATACAGTCTTAAAGAAGATATTAGAAGGAAAACTCCAACCTAAAGAGGTTAATTACATTCAAGAAAGCATAGGTAATAATCACAGACCAGAAAATTCAAAAGTAGAGTACATGCATATATACATCCCACCATCACCCCCACCACCAACAAGAGAACAAAAATAAGAGAAATCAACAATTATTTGTCCTTGATATCTCTCAACTCCCTAAGAAAAGGACACAGACTAACAAAATAGGTATGAAAACAGGATCCATCCTGCTGTTGCATCCAAGAAATATACCTTAAAAATATCAAAGACAGACATTATCTCATGGTAAAGGGCTGGAAAAAATATCCGAAGAGGTGATCCTAAGAAGCAAGCAGGTGTATCCATTTTAATATCTGACAAAATGAACATGAAAACCAAAAGTAATTAGGATATGGAAGGACACTACATACTCATCAAAAAGAAAGATCCACCAAGAGGAGCATTTCATCTATGCCCAAAACACACTAGCAGTCAACTTCATAAAAGAAACATCATTAAAGCTTAAATCACAAATTGACTATCACACACCAATAGTGGGAGACTTTAGTATTCTACTCTCACCAATTGCCAGGTCATCCAGAATAATCTAAATAAGAGAAATGCTGGAACTAACTGACCTTATAAAGCAAATGTACCTACCAGATATTTATAGAACATTTCACTCAAATACAAAAGAATATACCTTCTTCGCATCTTATGTTACTTTTTCAAAATTGACCACATGAAGCAAGTCTCAACAAATACAAGAAAGGAAATATTCACCGCATCCTACCTTACCACCAAAGCATAAAGCTGGATGTCAACAAGAACAGAAAAAACAGAAAATTTGCAAACTCATAGAGAACTGAACAATTCTCTACTGAATGAAAAATGAATCAAGACATCAATTAAAGAAAGAAATTTAAGACTTCCTAGAATTCAATGAGAATGAAGACACAACAAACCTAAACTTAATGGGACACAATGAAGGCAGTGCTAAGAGGCAGTGCTAAGTGCCTGCATTAAAAAAAAAAAAATGGAGCTCTCATGCTAACAACTTAACAGCACAGCTGAAAGTCCTAGAACAAGAAGAATAAATCACACCCTAAAGGAGGAGACAGGAAGGAATTATAAAACGGGGCTGAAATCAATAAAATAGAAACAAACAAACCAAAGGATCGATGAAACAAAGAGTTTGTTCTTTGAGAAAAATCAAGAATATGGGCAAAAATCTTATGAAAATTAACTAAAAGGCAGAGAGAGAATATCCAAATTAACAAAATTAGAAATGAAAAGGAGGACATAAACACCAAGCAAATGCCAGAGAATCATAAAAACATATTTTAAAAACCCTGATATCCAAACTACATAAAAGCCCAATAAAGAAAGAAAATTACAGACCAATTTCCCTTCTGAACATAGACAAAAAAATACTCAATAAAATACTTGCAAACCAAATCTAAGAACATGTCAAAAAGTTCATCTAGCACAATCAAGTAGGCTTCATTCCAGAGATGTAGGGGTGGTTCAATATATGAAAATACATAAACGCATGCCTGAAAGAAAGATACCCAGTGCCTGTCTTGGTCCCACCAGTCCTAGGCAGCCCTAAGCAAGACATCTAAATGTCTGCCACGATGCCTGTACAATGAGCCAGTATGTGATGGAGAGATAGAAAAGAAGGCATAATAGGTGGAGAGATGAGTAGCAGAGGGGTTTGTACACTGCAGAGCAAGGTGGAACTGGAGAGTTGAGATGGCAGTAAGGAACAGGTAACTATGAGGAGCCTGTGCAAACACCTGAGGCCATAGTGAGATGCTGGCCTGGGCTGTCATCAAGGGCCATGTCTGGGTCCATGGGCTTGCTGCAGCTGGAATCTGTGTTAATGTATGTGGCCCAAGTTAATGCCAAAGACAATGTGGATGTTCATGGTCCAGGCTGTTACCTGAGGCTGTGGTGACATCCAGGTCCATGCTGCTGTCAGGGACCATATCTGGTTCATTTTCCTATCACAACCAGAGTCTGTGTTGTCTGAGGCCCATGATGCCACCAAAGACCACGAAGATGTCCCTGGTTTGAGCTGTTGCCCAAGGCCATGTTGATGTTTGATCTCTGTTCTGAGCTGTCTACACTCCTTGTTGGCCTCAGGAAAGTTGGCTCTGCCTCTCACCTAGGCTCTGGTAGCATGGGTTTGGAAGAGGTGGCTCCAATGGTGTAAGTGTGGAAAAGCTGGCCCTGCCTCTTACCAGCTGCAGCACTCATGAGAGCAATGCTTGCATCTTGCCTGGGCAGCACAGCAAAGGCAAGAGCAAACTGGTCCTCATAGAATGAGAGCAGGAAAGCTGCCTATGCCCCTTGCCAGCTGTGGCATTGGGTGAGCTAGCTGGGGTATTTCTTTGCCTGGTGATGTGGATTTGGGAGAGCTGGTTAGCTGACCAACTCAGCTACCACCTGGGACCAGATCAAGGGCTTTGAGTTGGCCCATCCTAACATCTATCCATCTATAAACTGCCAGAGTGTGTGAAAGGGCTGGTCCTGCAGATTCCAAAGCTGCAGGATTTCCATGACCCAGGGCAACAACAGGATATCCAAAAGGAGTCCCAGTGAGGGTCAGTATTGATAGTGTAACAGAAGCCAGAAGCCTCAAACCGTCTGGTTTTGCAATGAACATTTTCAAGTAAAGAATATGAACAAAAGGGTATGTACTGCGTGACACACTATAGTTTCCATGACAAGATGGTTTTTGTTTTGTTTTCGTTTGTTTTGCTTTGCTTTACTTCATTTTGTTTTGTTGGTGTGAAGGGAAGTGGCTGCAACTGTGGAGGCCATATACAAAGGGGAAAGAGGGTAAGTGGAATTGGGATGCATGATGTGAAATCACTAAGAATCAATGAAATGTTTTAAAATGTCAATAAATGCAATCACCATGTAAACAAAGTGAAAGCAAAAAAAAAAAAGTATATACCACATAATCATCTCATTAGAAGCAGAAAAAGGTTTTGGCAAAATCCAACACTCCTTCATGATAAAAGTTCTGGAGAGATTAGGGATACAAGCAACGTACCTAAACATAATAAAGACAAAATAAAGGCAATCTACAGCAAGCCCAGAGCCACATCAAATTAAATAGAAACTCAAAGCAATTCCACTAAAATCAAGAACAAGACAGGGTTGTCAACTTTCTCCATGCCTATTCAATAAAGAACTTGAAGTCTTAGCTGGATCAATAAGACAAGGATATCAAAGAGATACAATTTGGAAAAGAAGTCAAAGTATCTTTATCTTTATCTGCAGATAATATGATAGTACACACAAATGACCCTAAAAATGCACCGTGGAACTCATATGGCTGATAAACACTTTCTGAAAAGTAGCTGATTTTTTTATGAATTATAAAAATCAGTGGCCCTCTTATACATGATTGACAAACAGATTGAGAAAGAAATCAGAGGAAACAATACCTTTCACAATAGCCTCAAATAATATAAAATATCTTGAGGTAACTCAAATCATGAAAGTGAAAGACTTGTATAATAAAAATGTTAAGACATTGAAGAAAGAAATTGAAGAAGATATCAGAAGATGGAAAATTTTCCCATAACCCTGTATTTGTAAAATTAATATAGTGAAAATGTCCATCTTACCTAAAGCAATCTACAGATTCAATGCAATCCCCATCAAAATGTCAACCCAATTCTTTGTAGATCTTGAAAAGACAATTTTTTAGCTTCATATGGAAACACAAAAAGCCCAAGGTAGCTAAAAAACAATCCTGAATAAATAAAAGAACAGCTGGAGGTCTCACCATTCCCAATTTCAAGTTGTTGCACAATGCTATAGTAATGAAAACAGGATGCTATTGGCACAAAAACAGACATGTTGATCAAGGAACTTGAAATGAAGATTCAGAAATAAATCCACAAACCTAAACACACTGATTTTTTTAAATAAAGAATCTAGAAATACACACTGCAAAAAAAAAGACAGTATCTTCAATAAATGGTGCTGGTCAAACCGGATGGCTGCATGCAGAAGAATCCAGATAGAGCCACAAAACTTAAGTCCAAGTAGATCAAAGACCTCAGCATAAAACCAGACACACTGAACCTGGTAGAAAAGAAAGTAGGGAATAGTCTTGACTCATCAGCACAGCGAAAGGCTTCCTGAACAGAACACTGTTAGCAAGGGCACTAAGATCAACAATTAATAAATGGGACCTCATGAAACTGAAAATCTTCTACACAACAAAAGATAGCATCATTTGGACAAGATGACAGCCTAAAAAATGGGAAAAGACTTTTAACAACTCCATATCTGAAAGAGAACTAAGATACAGAATATACAAAGAACTCAAGAATCTAGATATTGAAAAAACCAAATATCCAAATTAATGAATTGGGTGCAGATCTAAATGGGGTATTTTCAACAGAGGAAACTCAAATGGCTAGGAAACACTTAAAGAAATGTTCAACATCCTTAGCCATCAGGGAAATTCAAATCAAAACTATTTTTGAGATTTCATCTTACACCTGTCAGAATAGCTAAGATCAATAACACAAGTGACAGTTCATGTTGGTGAGGATAGGGAGGAAGAAGAATACTCATTCATTTCAGGTGAGGGTGCACATTTCTGAAGTTCCTGTGGAAATCAGTATGGTGGTTCCTCAGGAAAATGCAAATTGATCTATCTCAAAATTCAGCTATACCACTCTTGGGCAAATACCCAAAGGACACATCATCCTACCACAAAGACATTTGCTCAAATATGTTCATTTCTGCTCTATTCATAATATCCAGAAAATTTAACCTACTTAGATGCTCCTCAACAGAAGAATAGGTAGAGAAAATGTGGTACATTTATACAATGGAATGTTATTCACCCATTTAAAAAAAATGGCATCATGAAATGTGGAGGCAAATGGATGGAACCAGAAAAAAATTCATCCTGAGTGAGGTATCCCCAGATCCAGAAAGACAAATATGGTATTATTGACTTATATATGGTTATTAGTTCAAGCAGTGATAACTACACTACAATGTAGAGAACCATAGAGGAAAAGACTAGAGGGAACAGACAGATCTCATTGTGAAAGGGAAATAGAACAGATAATTATGTGTGCATCGGAGGGGGCTGGAATGGGAGGATCACATGGGGAGGGAGAGATGGAAGGGAAGAGAAGGCTGAATAAGGGAATTTGGGAAGAGATAGCAAAAATTAAGGGATATTTGAGAAACCCAGTACTGTAGAAACATACATACATACATACCCACACACACACTCCAAATAATGGGGGTAGACAGAGGCCCAACTACATCTTTTGTGACCAAAGGAAGCTTTTAGTACCAGGATTAGGTTACATCTAATTGAGTTGTGGGCAAAGGAGTCCCATGGAAATCTCCAAACAACTCAGGCTGTTGCCAAGAGAATAGTTTGTTCTCCACAAAATGACTGCAAGGCCCGTTGCAGAAGACCACATCTACACAACTCATTGAACATGGAGAAGTTGAGCTGGTGCCTACATAGAGCCTTTGCCACTATATGCTCATAACTTTGGTAAAGGAAGGTACCATGTAGGCTACCAAAAGAGAAAAGTAAACACCAACCCAGCCACAAAACCTTTGATCTACAATGCTATCCCACCTACAAAATATGCTAGGTCAATGGTGGCACAAAACTTGTGTGAGTAACCAACCAATACCTGATTTGACTTAAGGTCTACTCTACAAGATGGTACCCAAACTCAACACTGCTAAGGTGGCCAAGAATCATGAACTAGCCGATTGAGGTGGCATACTCTGGTAGGATTTGCTGAAGGTGGCAGAGGCAAGAGGATCACAAGTTTGAGGCCAGCTTGGGCTATACATTGGGCTGGAGAGATGGCTGAAGAGCACTGACTGCTCTTTCAGAGGTCCTGAGTTCAATTCCCAGCAACCACATGGTGGATCACAACCATCTGTAATGGGATCTGATGCCCTCTTCTGGTGTGTCTGAAGACAGCTACAGTGTACTCATATAAATAAAATAAATAAATCTTTAAAAAAATTATCAAGAACTAGATATCCCAGGGATATAGGGTAAAAGCAAGTACTATTGGTCTAAATGAATAAATGAACACATATATACATACATAAATATCAATTAATAAAACACAGTGCTGAAATCACTCCTAACAGTATTCTACTACAATTATAGATCAATGCCTTGTTTAGCCATCATCAGAAAAATTTCCTCCTGCAGCAGATTAGAACAAATACTGAGATTCACAGCTAGACATTATGCAGAGTAAAAGACCTTGGAACATTTCACCTTAAATGAAATGTCTTCATCAATTTTGTCCCCTCAGAGCTCAGGAAACCCCATGGAATAGGAGGTGTAAAAAGCGTAAGAGCCAGAGGGGATGGAGGACTCCAAGAAAACAAGGTCCTCTAAATCAACACGACGAACATTCATTTGAACTCACATAGACTGAGGAAGCATGCACAGGCCCTGCATGGGTCTGCACCAGGTCCTCTATGTATTTATTATGGCTTCCAGTTTAGTGCCCCCCCCATAAAGGGATTCCTGAGTGTGCAAAAGAGTGAGTCTTTGTTTCTTGTGCCTTCTCTTGGGCATTTTTCTTGTCTTGTCCAATTTCGATGTGATGGGTTTCATTTAATCTTACTATATTTTATGTTGTTATATTTTAATGCTATCTCTGAGAAGCCTATTCTTTTCTAATGAGATACAGGAGGAGTGGAGACAAATAGGAGGGGAGATGGGGAGGAACTGAGAAGAGTAGGGGGATAGATTATTTGAGGCAAGAATTTATTTTCAATAAAAGGAAAGAAAGGGAAAAAAGGATTAAGTAAACCCTTTCTCACCCTCAGGATGCTTTTTTGTTGTAGTGTCTACCATAGAAGAAGCAAGCAAACTTCAACAAGTATGGAATGCACCCCACAGTCCTTGCATTGAATGATTGGTCCCCAGCTACCAGCACTATTTTGAGAGTTGACAACTTTAGGAGATGGAGCCTAACTAGAGGTATTTGGTTGTGGGGGATGGGATATGTCTTTGAGGGGTATATCTGGTTGTCTTGTCACTTCCTCGCTTTTTGCTTCCTGTCTGCTGTGAGGTAGAACTATTCCTTATCCACACATTCCTGCTACCAGGATGTTATGGCTCACTATAGGCCCAGAAACACTTAGTTAAGTAACGACCTATGAAGCTCTCTGAAACATGAGCTGAAACAAATCCCTCCTTCCTTTAGGTTCTTTATGTCAGGCACTTTGTCACAGAGATGAAAAAGGGCACTAATTAATATACACGAGGCATGGTGGCACATGCCCAATACAGCAGAAATGTATTGAGTGTGAAGCTAGCCTGGGCATATAATGAGATGTTGTCTCAAAACAATAACAATAGTATGTACTAGAAAATGATGCATTCAACCTGCATTAATGCTTACTGCCTCCCATGGTGTTTCAATGCAGTGCTCTGATGAACCAAAAGGGTAAGGTATACTTGTGAAAAATGAGCACCTCACAAAGCTTCATAATCAGTAGCTGTCTTCCATCATTACCATTATTATTTCAGGGTGCATCAATATATTCTGATTAGAAAGGTCATCATCCTGTGCTTTGCATTGTTTCAGAGCATCATCAGGCCATCAATAATATGTCAAGTATCTGCACCAACACTGCTTTCGTCCAGCTGCTACATCAGCATCACCGCTAATTATTAACCTTCTAGGATAGTCAGAAGGAAAGGATGGGTGGGATTGTTTTTTAATATAAAGGGGAAATTTAGAGGAATAAAAAAGCATCTTGCCTAAGATATAATCTCTGGGCCAGGCAGACATTGTCCTTCTCCTTCTCTCCTGTCTCCCCATCACCAAAGTTCCTCCCTATTCTTCTTTAAGAAAGTGATGGGGGTTGGGAGGAACCAATATAGTTTCTGCCCATACTCTCTCCTAAAGATAAAAGCATTAACTTTTTCTTCCTTTTAATCTCCTTGAAATTCAGTGACACTTATAATTTGTTATTGTCTACTCATTGTTCTAATTGGGATTCAGGTCCAAATACTCAGCTGAAAAGTTAACTAGATCAAGAAACAATTAGACCGTTTAATCAGCAATTACTCTTGCTATGCACCCAGATAATAGACACATGGACTGCTTCAAATATATTGGGAAGCTGGATGTTCATATCGTATTTCTCTCAAATTCACATACCAGAAGCAATCATAGGTTCTCTTTTTTTCTCTGTAAAGATTAACTCAGATACCATGGCAGAGGTTATGAAGAGAAAGCTGCCATGAAAGCAGTTTAAATGAAGCATTTCTTCCTATTGCTATTATTATTGTTTATGTGAGAGAATTTGACGTTAAAATTTTTAAGTGTGTCTGTGGGGGGGTATGTGTACACAAGTGCAAGTACCTGCACAGGCCAATAGAGGGCATCAGATACCCTGGAGGCAGTTGTGAGGTATCCAGTATAAGAGCTGGGAACCAAACTTGGGTCCTCTCCAAGAGCAGCAGCAAACACTCTTAACCACCGAGTCATCCCTCCAGCTCCCTAATAGAAATTGTTAAATCAGAGTTGTCGTCAGTGTTTTTTTGTTGTTGTTCTTCTTCTTCCATGGTTATATTAGTTCTTATAATCTCTAAGTGGCTTCTTGATTTAGTCTCTCAACCACTGATAGGTATGAAGAAAATAGTAGGTCATGTCTTCTAAGTATCATTGTCCCTGGAAGGGAAGGCAATTCTGACACTTCAATAAACCTGACCCAGTAGTTAGTGATTTGCTTCAATCATCATAGAACACTGAGCTTGATCTTGGATTAACAATCCTTCCCTCATTATATGACCAGTGTTTGTCTCTTTGCTTAATGTTTGAGTGTACATGCATCAGATGACAGACACACCTTTACATACAGCTACATCATGGTACACTAAAGGTGTAAATCAGTCCTAAAAAGTGGACATGGACAGTGTGTCCCATTCCACAAACAGGAATATAGTTAATGTTAAATTATCTATAAAAAAACAAAGACATATATACACATATGTATGTATGTATGCATGTATATATATGTATATATATATATATACATATATATACACACATATATATATCATATATCCAAGAGGTTTTAATTCCAGCACAAATAGGCAGAGGCAGATGGATCTCCGTCAATTTGAGGCCAGTCTGTTCTACATAGTGAGTTCTAGGCCAGGCAGAGTTATACAGTAAGATCTTATCTAATAATAAATACAACCCCCCCAAAAAAACATAAAGAGACATTGCCTGAATGCTATATGAGATACATAATTTTAAGACTTATTTTAGAGAGGTGTGCTGACACACCCAGGATCAGAGACCTTGGGCGCAAGCTCCACAGCCAGTCCCACAACACC
>NC_045030.1:157011873-157015897 GCF_008632895.1 Mastomys coucha
ATGTTAACAAATTCAAATAAATTGAAATCATGTAACTTTTCTCATCATAATGCAATAAAAGATTTTTTTTCAAAAAAGACTTATTTTATGTTTAATTCTGTATATGCATGTGTGTCTCTGTGTGGGTATGTGTATGTGGGTCCATAAGAAGGTATCAGACCTTTTTGGATTGTAGTGATTGCTGGTTGTGAACCACATAACATGGGTTCAGGGAATCAAACTCAGGTCCTTTGAGTGAGCAGTGTGTGCTGTTAACTGATGATCCATCTCTTCAGCTAATTGTAGGTGTCAATTTGAACAAGTTTGAAATTGCCTAGGAAGATACACCTCTGCCTAGGAGATACACCTCTGTGCACATCTATGTGGGCATGTCTGTGATGCATGTTTCAAAGTGGTTTAACTAAAGAGAGAAGACCTACCCTGAGTTTGAGTGACATCATTCTATGAGTTAAACAAAAAGTATAGGAAGAGAAGGCAAGTTGATCAATGGTATTTACCTCTCTCTGTTTCTTGACTGTGAACTCTGTAACACCAGCCATGTCACATTCTTCCCACTATGCCCTCTCTGACATAGTGAACTGTACCCTCAAATTGTGAGACAAAAGACACCCTTCTACTTTTAATTTGTTTCTTGTCAGGTATCTGGTCACAGCAGTGGGAAAAGTGACTACCAATACATAATACAAATGTATGACATAAAGTCTCTTCCTGGGGTTGTGGGGTAGCTCAGTGGTAGTATTACTGGAAATTCAGCCCTGGGAGTCCCAGCAGCCCAGGCTTGTGGCTACCAGTCTCAGTACATCAATTAAGGACATGAATAACAGTAAAACACAGAAAAGGAAGATAAAATTAATGTGGATATGTTGGAAATAGAAACAGATAAAGGGATTTGGTGACATGAGCTTAAACAGTAAAGAATTAGGGCAAGAAACACGTATAACTCATCAACCTTGGTCAAGACACTGTCTAGTTGAATATTATCTCAGCTCTAGTTCTGCATGAAGGTTCAAAAAGTCCTCCTGCCTGGGGGAATAATTGGGTTCTCATGCAGTGACTGTTCTTCCATTGGAGTGCAATTTTTTGTGGGGGGGTTGATTTTTGGAGACAGGGTTTCTCTGTATAGCCTTGGCTGCCCTGAAACTCACTCTGTAGACCAGGCTGGCCTGCCTCTGCCTCCCAAGTGCTAGGATTAAAGGTGTGCACCACTACCACCCAGCTTGGACTACACTCTTGATGGGGCAATCTATCTGAAATGTTCTGCTGTCCCTAAAATCCATGGTGACTGCAAATTTAGTACCATGACTGGAGACTTACAGGCACATTTTGGCAGCTCTGGTATAGGATATTTCAAAAGCTGATGAGAAGGTGCCTCAAGTGATCTGTTAGGCTGGTGATAAATAGGTCCAGTTAAATGAAGTCTTAGGGGAGGGCACAATAGTATGTAATATTTTAGTCTTGAGGGGTGGGGTTGAAGGCTGATTATAAAGGAGAGAGAGGTCCATTGTCAATAGCTTCCAGTGCCTATCTACCTGCCTAACACACACAAGAGAATAAAGGGGGGATGCCAGAACAAATATAAGCAGGAGCTATCTCCAGGCAAAAACCCATAGCCTCCTTACCTAAGCCATATGTGGAATGCCAGTGAGGTGCCTCAGTGGGTTAAAGCTTGATGACCTGAGTTTGTTCTCTCACCTTCACATACTCTCAAAGCAGGGACACACTTCACACTCATACACACACACTCATACACACACACACACACACACACACACACACACATACACATACACATACAGAGAGAATAAATAAACAAATAAATAAATAAATTCAATCTTAGAAAATTATTAACAACATCTTCATCTGTAAAGTACAGGATGGATCAGGTTAGGTCAGGTCCACACATTCTGGCTTTATTGTTCCTTTATGTCACCTCTGTTAGTCCATAAGTTCAGAGTAAGTTTCAAATCTATTCACTTTCCTCTGTCTGATTCTCCTAACACAAGCACTGCAGAAACACTGCTTGCTGAATCTGATTTATGACAGCAAATTTATAACTCCCCCTATCTATAAAATGTTAACATGAAAGATTTTAAAAACAAATGTATTTTGGTCATACTTCTCTGTGGGCAATGCAAGGGGAGCTTGATTTCCCCCCTTTGACTTATTACTTCCATGGCTATGTGATTTATCTTCTCACCTGGGTCACTTTTGAGAGCAAAAGAGTTATTAATAACTACATGAGGGCAATAGGAGTGAACTTGGAGGTTTGAGCACCATTAGAATTCAAACTCTTCACTGAAGAGATATGCATAGTTAGTAGATAGTTTATGCCCACCTCTTATAATTGCTGACCCCAATTATATGACGTCTTTGGAGATGAAATATAAGTAAGTAGTTCCTTTACTCCATATTGAATAGCTTTTGAAACATTCTATTACTTTTGAAAAGCCCAAAGGTCACCTTCCCCATACTTACTTCACGTTAGACTAGCTGACTTTGCAAAGCAAATGGGAAATGTGCAGGAGTCCAGTTTACACAAATCACATTGCATCCCATTTCAAGGAATGCAGGTGTCCTTCATGAATCGCATGAGAAGGTGAGGGGAGCAGACTCTCAGTTCCTCTTTCTGATGGAAGAGGCTATACAAGAAAAACAGTCTCTTCCTGTATATATGCATATTTACCTATTTCCAAAGAGGTCTTGCGAACATCATTTTCCTTTTTATCTCAAGACCTTACACAAAGCAAGTCTTTCTGTTTCTTTATTTTTATTCTTTATTCCTGAGGTATGTGTGTTTCTGTGTGTGTGTGCGCGCGCGTGTGCATGTGAGTATGCATGCATGTGTGTACATGGGTGCGTGTGGGCATGCGTGTGTGTAATCTGTATATAGATGCATGGATGCCAGAAGAGGGAATCAGCTGTCATCCTCTATTATTCTCTATATATTACTTGAGGCAAGGTCTCTCCATGAATCAACAGCTCATATTTCTTTGGCTAAATTAGAATCCTGCATGTTCCAGCATTCTTCCAAAATCCACTCCCTCGAAGATGGGGTCATACATCGGTGGGTTACCTGTCTTATTATATGAGTATTCTGCTCTGAACTCTGGTCCTTATCATTTCTCATCAAGAGCTCCCGATCACTGAGCTATTTGTCCATCTCTTATTTGGGGGGGATTCTATTTTTTTTTTTGAGACAAAAGCTTATATATCTCAGGCTAGCCTGAAATCTGCCGCATATCCATGCCAGTATGGTGATTTAAATGAGAATGACCCCCATAGGTTCAGATGTTTGAATAGTTAGCCATCAGTTGGTAGAAGTACTTGGAAAGGATTAGGAGATGTGGCCCTGTGGCGCTTTTGGAAAAGATGTGTAACTTTTCAAAAGCCCATACTATTTCCAGTTAGCTTTCTCTGTCTCATGTTTGTGGGCCAGATCAAGCTGTGGGATCTCAGATACTGCTCCATCACCATGCCTTCCTGCCTACTGCCCTGCTTTCTACCAGGAAGGTCACAGACTCTAACTCTCTGTAGCTGCAAGTCCCAAATTAAACACTTTCTGTGATAAGTTGATTTGGCCATGGTATTCCATCACAGAAACTGAAAAGTAATTAGGATACCTTGAACCCAGAGCCATCATTCTGTATTGGTCTCCTCAATATGAAGATTACGGGTGTGTACCACCATTCTTGGGTACAAACAGGATGTTTGTCTTAGTCAGGGTTTCTATTCCTGCACAAACATCATGACCAAGAAGCAAGTTGGGGAGGAAAGGGTTTATTCAGCTTACACTTCCATGTTGCTGTTGATCACCAGAGGAAGTCTGGACTGGAACTCAAGCAGGTCAGGAAGCAGGAGCTGATGCAGAGGCCATGGAGAGATGTTTCTTACTGGTTTGCTTCTCCTGGCTTGCTCAGCCTGCTCTCTTATAGAGTCCAAG
Organism: Mastomys coucha; assembly: GCF_008632895.1. Classification (NCBI taxonomy): domain Eukaryota; kingdom Metazoa; phylum Chordata; class Mammalia; order Rodentia; family Muridae; genus Mastomys; species Mastomys coucha. The sequence goes on from NC_045030.1 coordinate 157,015,814, forward strand.
ACTTCCAGCCCAGGGATGGTACCACCCACAAGTGGCCCTACCCCCTTGATCACTAAATTGAGAAAATGCCCCACAGCTGGATCT
>NC_045030.1:157015907-157016338 GCF_008632895.1 Mastomys coucha
AGTAGTTCTGGTATCTTGTTAATCACAGCCGATACTTCAGCCCCAGCTAACCAAAACCACAGAACCTTCACATAAAAACAACATGGCCCTGATAAGAGTCTTTAATCTTCCCTCTGAAATTTCACAAGCCAGGCCTCCATCTCTGCACTGTTCTCAACAGGATCTTCCAAGCTCTTACAGAACATCCCACAGAGTTCTTAACCAGTGGCTCTTCTAGCTCAAAGTTCCAAAGTCCTTCCACAGTCCTCCCCAAAACATGGTCAGGTTATTACAGGAATACCCTACTATGCTCGTACCAATTTGTCTTAGTCAGGGTTCCTGCACAAACATCATGACCAAGAAGCAAGTTGAGGAATAAAGGTAGTTTATTTAGCTTACTTCCACATTGCCATTGATCACCAGAGGAAGTCAGGACTGGAACTCAAGCAGGT
>NC_045030.1:157016731-157033017 GCF_008632895.1 Mastomys coucha
GCACTTCCCCAACTGAAGCTCCCTTCTCTGTGATAACTCCAGCTTGTGTCAAGTTGACACACAAAACCGCCAGTACAATGTTGAAAAATGAATATTTATTGGATAACTAAATAGATCCTCTAAAGGGAGCAGTACCCACTTGGACCTAAAAACTGATGACCTTATTGGAGATTTGGATTTGTGACTCCCCGTGCGTATGAGAAACTGGAATGGTACCTCAAAACAAACTTGTTCGGTATATTTTGAGCTGGTTATTCTGAAATGCTGCAACCTCCAGAGTAGCTCTGAAAATTGTCCTTTTGTGAAAGTAATTTACATCTGGAAGGAAATTTGCATAATGGCTCTAGACAACTACCATTGCTTAAAACTTTCTGTCTGAATAACAAACCAATTTTTGTACACCAAGTATTTCTTCCTTTTGCCTTTCCATAATTTGGGAACCCACTACCACTCAGAAGCAATAAGCCCTTATTCTTTTCTGTAGTTCAGGATATTATATAATCTTCAGTCATCTTCACCTTCAGTTCCATATCTTGTGGGAATCCCATGTATATGCATGTAGGTAAGATGGCTTTATTCCTACTCATTTGTCTTATGTCAGTTTAATCTGCAATCCAGCCAAAGAATTTAGCAAGGTAAAAGAAGTCATTTTTCCTGCCTAACAATTCCGTGCTGCATGCACTCCAATAACCTCCTCTCCTCTCTTTTCCTTTGCCCTTCCCACCTTAGGCATATTCTTAGTCCTTGCCCAAGGTGTGTAGTATTCTAACTTTGTTGTTTGTCTGAGGCAGAGAAGTCAGTGACTCAATGGCATTCCCTAGCTAGAAGAAGCAAAAAGAAAAAGATGTACATGTTGCATTCCCCACTCAGGATTGTGGTGATCTGATGTTTGTAGAGAAGAGTCTAAACTACAAAATACTATGATCTCAACAATTATCATTGTTCAAAGTATTTCCATTAGTGGGCATCTGGTGATTATTTTAGAGTGTTATTTTCTGAATGTAGGAAATGAACCTGGATGGTTCTGTGCAGTAGTCTTAAGGATGCATGAAATCTTACACAGTTCTGAGCTTTTTGAACACCGAGTGCATAATGTATCATTTTCCTTGCATCTCTGGTCTTCAAAGGCCAGTAGAGAACTTTGAATAGTCAGGGTACTGTGCCAAGTGTAAGGATTAAAAGGTGACTAATGTGACAAGTTACGGTCTTCAGAATTGAGCTGCCATGTCACTTAAAAGAAGTTTGAAAAGGCAAGTAATTTCTCTGTCCATTTTAAAGTTGACATCTTAACTTTTTAAAATCACAAATGTAAATAATAATGATATAACTACAAGCATATTATAACCCACATATTTAAAAATAAAATAAAACCTGTACATTACTTACTTAAATGTGCCCAGTAGCATTACATTATCATTTTAATACACAGCATTACCCATTTTAAAAATATATAGGAAGAAATTTTACAGCATGTCTTTTTATTTTGCATTATTCAATTTTAAAAATGCATTCTTAGACTAAGTAGTACCCTCAGAGCTCCCAGGGTCTCAACCACCAACCAAGGACTGCACATGGAGGGGTCTGATTGTTCTTGCAGCATGTGTATAGTAGAGGATTGCAAATTCGATCAGCAATAGGAGGAGAGGGCCTCAGCCTTGTGAAGGTTCTGTGCCCCAGTGTAGGGGAATGCCAGGGCCAGAAAGTGGGAGAGGGCGGGGTGGCAGGCATGGGGAGGTGGGAGGCAACAGGGGTTTGTTTTTGTTTGTTTCTTTGTTTTTTGGAGGGGAAACTGGGAATGGAGAAATTTACATGTAAATAAAGAAAATATCGAAAAAAATGCATTCTTAGAGAATTTCATGCATGTATTTGATGAAATATGATTATATATATATATATATATATATATATATGGTCTCCATGTTCTAGATTCTTCTCAACTTCATGTCCTCTTCTTTTTCTTTAAAAATATAGTCCACTAAATCAAATCATCATTGCCTATATGTACACAGGTGCAGAGGCACAGGTGCAGAGGCATCCACTGGAACATGGGTGACCTACTAGTGGCCACACACGCAAAGAATATTTGCCTTCTCACAGAAGCTATCAGTTTGCAGACAGCGTCTCAGTAAGGGGTGGGATCTTGAGAGCTCCTCCCCTAGGTGTGCTGAAATTCTGAGTCGTTCTTGTGTACGCCTTGCACAAGTAGTCACAGCTGCTTTGAGTTCATGAGTATAATGACCATGTCATGCTCAAAAACAGCATCTCACAGCACTCCTCCTTATCCTTTGATGCTTAAATTCTTTCTTTCTCCTATTGTCCAATGTTCCCTGAGCCTTGTGAGTGGAGTTGATAAAGATGTTCCATTAAGGGCTGTGAACTCACAATCACTTGTTCTCAGCACTTGTATCAGTTATGAGTCTGTATATTAGCTGTATAGTAACTGCCCACGACCAGAGAGAAATATGAACATGTACATGCATGTTTCATTATCTACATATATAAATTTTCCAAGAATAATTTTTTAATTAAAAAATGCCAAATAAAAAGAAATACTGTAAAAAATTTCCTTCTGGCCATTTTGGATGACCAGATATGCTTTTCTGACCAAGGTTGAAGCTGCACTAATCTAAGGATGTAATACATCCTTAATCTGTAAATACTTAGAAGACAGTTTGATAACATGTTCATTTAGCAAAAGAATAATAGCAGTGTCCATTTTAGAGCCTATGACCTCCCTAGCCATTGTCTTTTGGCAAGCTTCACAGTACCAGAAATAGAATTCCCTCCTGTGACACAGGCCTTAAATCCCATTCGAAATCAGTTTATTATCCCCATAATAGTTGTGCCTCAATTGTATCAGTGAGTGCATCTAACCTGTCAGTTAGGTCAGTATTGTAGCCTGCTGGGTCCAAGACTGAGTGGGGCCGAGTGTTTTCTTTTCTCTCCCAGGGATGTCTATGGCATCCTATGGTGCAATGAAAACTAGCCAGCAGGGAGGAAATTTCCCAGTCAACTTGAGATCGATTGCTCTATGTCCTGCAGCCAAAGTGTAGGTGTCTTCAGTAATTGCTTCTTCCTATGTATTTATGTGTATAACCAAAGGCAATGGTAATAGCAATTGAAGTTCCCTCCTCTCAGGTGACTCTAGCTTGTATCAAGTTGACATAAAGTTAGCCAGCAGTTTCTATGAGGCTTTCCCATAAATCCTTAGTTTCAGTTAGCCCACCTACAACCCTCTCTTCTTCCTCATCCCTCTATCCATATCCTCCCTTAATTCTTAACTCACCCATATATTTCTTTTACAGCATTTTTTCTCTGTAATCTCATATTTCCATCTTACTACTAACACAGAATTTTATCCTACTGGGATTAATATTTATTTTTAAAAGACTAATCATCAACTCATAACATGTACTGAAACACACACACACACACACACACACACACACACACACACATTTTCTATGTGGCCACCCAACTCAACTGTCTTTTTTGGGGGGGTTGTCGAGATAGGGTTTCTCTGTGTTCCCTGGCTGTCCTGGAACTCACTCTGTAGACCAGTCTGTCCTCGAACTCAAAATCTGCCTGCCTCTGCCTCCCAAGTGCTGGGATTAAAGGCCTGCACCACCACTGCCTGGCAACCAACTAAACTGTTTTAATGACATGTAGCTTACCTATGGCTTATCCATTCGGTTCATATTCTAGCTCTACTGTGTAATAGTTATGTCTTTGGGTAAATTATTTTGACCTCTATGAATTTTACTTTCCCTTTCCTTCCATGACATTATAAAATTAATATTGTCACTTTATAAATTGTTACAAAGATTGAATGAATTGAGATATGAAAATCTTTGGCCCACTGCCTGAGATATAATAAACATTTACTGTATGATAACAGATGATTTAGTTACCTAACAAAAAATCCTTCTCACTTGCAACAGAAAAGAGCTGTCACTGACAACAAAAAAGAGCTGTCATTCACAATTGTGCCATCTATATCTATATCTATATCCATATCCAATCCATATCTATATCTATATCCATATCTATATCTATTTATCTATTTATTGATTGATCGATCTATATATACTAGATCTATAGTAGTTTGGCTAATTTCCTTTTTTAATTTCTAAAACTCCCTTAATAGACATCACAGGTTTTCCAGGGATTCATTTTCCCAAAGTACCTCAAAATTTAATAGATGAGCAAATTACTACTTTCCCTCTCCCTAGATCTTATTGCTGAGACAAATTGACAATGTTCTGCATGCAAAAATACTAGAAACCAGAGTTTCCTGCATATTTGAAAGAGCTAAGAAATGGCAAATAAGTGTGAACATGTATTTCCTTGCATTTACTCATAAATCATACTATAGCACCAGGTTTCTTTAAGATGCTTTAAGATGCCTTACTCAAAAAAAAATAACCTCTGATGTGATCAATACATGCTATTTTCTGGGAACTCTACCATCTTAAGGGAATGTCTCAAGCACATCTTCACTAATAATGGTGAGCATCTCTTTGGTTTCCTTAGGAACATACCCAGAGGAAATGGACACATCATGAAAAGAAAAAGAGAGTCATCAGGGTAGAGCGTACCCAGAACTCTCTACAAGCTTAGTGAGAGTTGAAAAGGCTACAATTCCTCTGGAAAATCTTTGGCTGCTTCTAAGTAACCTATAGCACAACAATTAGTTTCCTAGGATTTTAACCAAGAGAAATAAAATTATATGTCTGCCTAAATATTTGTACAAGAACATTTATTCTGCCTTATTCATAATAAGTAGGCATCCCTTAAGAGAAGAATGGAGAAATGAATTTTGATATGATAGAGTATGTCTCAATGACATATAGTAATGTGTAGAAATCTCAAAACCATAGTAAGTGAAAGAAGCCAGATTTACATAAAGTTCTATATGTATGCATTAGGATTTTTTTTTCTCTTCTTTGAGATCAACTATCTGGCCAAAAGTAAGTTAAAGGAAGAAGGAATAGACTGGGATCACTGTCCATAGAAATGAAGTTAATTCATGAAGGGAAAGGCAAAAGCACTTTTTAGGTCCACAGTGCCAACCAGAAAGCAGAAGCTGAGGCATGCCAGTCCTCAGCTGGTTTTCTCCCCTTTCCCCTTTCTATTCAGTCTGGGATTCTATCCCATGGGATGATACCATCCACATTCATGATAGGTCTTTCCTCCTCAGTTAAGTCTTTCTTGAAATACTTTATAGGTTCCCACACAGGCATACCTCTTCAGCAATTCCAAATTCTGTCAAGTTGACAATCTAGTTAATAAACACAGAGTTGAGAAAATGGCTCAGTGGGTAAAGAGCTGCATGCACAAGTATGAAGATGTGAGTTCTGATTTCCAGCATCCATGTAATAAGCCCACACCTGTAATCCTTGTGCTGGGAGTAGGCAGAAGCAGAAGGATTCTTTCGAGTTACTGACCAGTATAGCCATATAGATAAGCTTCAAGTTCATTAAGAGACACTGTCTCAAAGAATAGTGGTTGTCATACAGGAATACGCTCAATGTTGACCCCTGGTCTCCATATGCAAGTGTATACACATGCATGTTGTATTAGTTACTGTTTTGTTTGTTTTCTATTGATGCGATAATGCACCGTGTCCAAGGTGGTTTATAGAAGAGCTTATTTGGGGCAATACTTTCAGAAGGTTGCAGTCTATGACTATCATGGCAGAGACCATGGCAACAGGCAGGAGAGCATGGTTCAAGAGCAGTATCTGAGAGCTCACTTACTGAGACAATACCAAGGCAAAAAGAGAGATAACTGGGAACTGAATGGGCTTTTGAGACCTTAAAGTTCACTCCCAGAGACACACCTCCTCCAATGAGGTCACAGCTCCTAATCCTTTCCAAATAGTTCTACCAACTGGAGACCAAGTATTCAAATATAAGAACCTATGGGGACCATTTATATTCAAACCCCACATTCCCCTCCCTGGCCCATGTGGTCTGGTAGCCACATCATAATGCCTTCCTCAAAACTTACCTCCTATGTGTTCAATGCAAGCTATTTTCTGAGAACTCTACCATCTTTCAAAGGTCCTCATGGCCTTTCACAAGGGCTTAGATGGCTTTATCCTTCTAGCTTTGTTGCCTACAACACATTCCTGTCTCTTGACCTCGTTCCACTACTTGTCTGCAGCTCTCTATGGCAGATGTCTTGTGGCTCCAGTATCTCCAATATCTTAATGTCTCTAACACGACCCAGGCTTCACTTTCACAGCTTTTCACATCGCCGTCTTAGAGCCTTGCAGGGGTTCTCCTGACACACACTGGCCTTAATGTCTCTCCATAGCCACAGAGGAAGATTCTACCACTCCTTTACTCAAAAGTTCCTCATGACTCTAAAACCAGAACCACATAGCTGACAGTGCTAAGTTTAGCAGCCCATTTGGGATAGATCTTAGCCCTCTTCTTAAACTACATTTGCATAAAATATCCTTTCTTATGGCTTTGAAGGAGCAGAAAACTTCTCAAGCAGTTGCTTTTTTACAAGATGGAAGCTTAGCTGAGTGTTGAAGAAACTCATCCTTTCATTAGCCTTCTCTTTATCTCTTCTAGCTCAGGTCTTGGTTCCAACATTAAATTTCCTGGTGCTGTTTCTTGCTTCAAATGATGTTTTTTATTTCTTTTCACCCTAGTTGCTCTTTTTCACTGTAGACCTGCTTAAGAGTGATTACTAATAACTACATAATACAGTCAATATAATGGCTGTCTTGAAATCTCCACCAAGGAAATTAATCCACTGTTTTTCAATTTTGCCTCAGGCAAAATTTTAGGATAAGGGAACAAAATAACTACATTCTTGGCCAAAATATTATGAGACTAGCCTCTAGCAGAGTTACTAATGTTGTTCCCCTTTAAAACTTCTTGGCAGTTACTTTTCTGTTGCTGTGATAAAATGTCATGACCAAGGCAATTAATTTATAGAGGTATTTCAGCATTTTTATTCTCCTGTAGTAATTGTAGTCACAGAGGCTTGCTGCCTCAGTCTGTTAACTTAGACCTAGTCCTGGATACTTCTAGATTTCATACAATTTTATCTAGGCCTAAAATGTTTTCAGCCTCTGAAACTTACTGCTGAATAAGCTCACCTTTTCTAGATCTTTCTGAGCTTTGGCGGGCTGGTTCAAATCAGCTGTTCTGGCTCAAACTCTTCTCCAAGCTGACTGATTCAACCTGGCTTCTCTCAGCTTCTCCTGAACTACTCTGCTTGGCCTTAAACTAACTCTGTTAATCTGTTCTAATCTTCTGACTCCTCATTCTCTGGTACATTATGTCTTCCTCTATATTTAGCTTGGTCTCTCTGCAACCAATCTCTATAAAACTCTCCCAGTAAAACAGCCCCCCTCCTCTCTGCACTGCCTATTAAGTAGCTTCCCTTTCATCTCTCTTCTCCTGAGAGTTGGGCATATTCTATTCTGTCAATTTTTTTTCTGATTTGCCACTTTGTCTGCCATTCAATTAGACACTACTTTCAAACATGTGTGCTTCCTTCAACAAACTAACTTTACCTTCAGTGTTTGGGATTGCAGGTGTATATATACTAAGGGTGTGCTTGTATTCCAGCCAAGGGAATAAAAAGTATGTGCTAAGGACTGAGCCACACCACAACTAGACAAGGGTTTTTTTTTCTGTAAATAATCACAATCTTGGGGTTCACAGTATAATCAAATATTCTGCAACATAGAAGAAAGGGTTTATTTGTGGCCTACAGTTTCAGAGTGATATCTACATTGACAGAGTTATAGCAGAATGCAAGTGGCTCTAGCAGCAGTTGAGAGCTCACACCTCAAAGTGCAACCTGAAAACATAGAAAGTACACTAGGAGTGGCAAATGGCTCAAAGCCTGCCCCACTGACAGACTTTCTCCAATAAACTCATATCTCCTAATCCTTCCCAAACAGCCCTCAACTGGGAACCAAGTATCCAAATGCTCCCAAATTTAGGGGGAGCATCTCTCATTCAAAGCACCATACATATATATTCACATACAACTTCACTGCACATGAAAATAAATACAATGCAAATAAACAATTAATCATCACATTGTGCTAATAGAAACCAGAACAATGATTACCTATAGGAAAGGTGTTCTTTATGGAAGGGCACAATTGGTGTAATAACATAAATGCTCTATGTTTTTCTTGGGGAGAGGAGCGTGAATATGTATACTTTTGTTAAATCACATTAAACATTATACTTTATAACTTCACATTTTTATTAAGGAACATATCTACTACTCCTGAGTATATACCCAAATGACACTCCATCCTACTTTAAGGACACTTTCTCAAACATGTTCACAATAGCCAAAAACTGGAAACAACCTAGACGACCCTCAACCAAAGAATGAATAAAAGAAAGTAATACAATGGAATATTACTCAACTATTAAAAAAGACATCATGGAATTTTCAGGTAAATGGATGGAACTAGAAAAAACAATCATCCTCAGTGAGGTAACTCAGATACAGAAAGATAAATGACATATTACCTACAAGTGGATATTAACTGTTAAGTAAAGGATAATCATGATATTAATCTACAGATCTAGAGAGGCTAAATAACAAATGCTCAAAGGAGATCACGTGGGTATCTCTGGGAAGGGGAAATAGAATAGATTTCCTGGGTGGACTGGAAGTAGCTCTGGATGGAACATGGAGGATCAGATTGAAGGTATGGAGGGAGAAAGTACTGAGAGAGACAATTGAAATTGGGGAACATTTCTGGGTGATGTAGGAACCTAGTGCAATGGAAGTTCCCTGAAATCTACAAGCATCCTCCAAGTGAACACTTCTAGTAATGGGGATATGGAGCTTCAACCCAGCCACAAACCTTCGACCTATAATCTGTCCTGCCTTCAAGATGTGCTTGTGTACTGGTTCAGTTTGAGACCCATACCTGGAGAGGAAGCCCATGCCTGACACTGCCCTGATGGCCAAGAGCCAGGGACTAGATAGCCCAGAGACCTACAATAGAACCAAACACAACTGGCAGGAAGAACAAAGTCAATTAAATTATCCTAATGATATTCTGCTATAACCATAGACTGGAGCCTGGCTCAGTCATTATCTGAGAGGTTTCATCAGCAACTGGTGGGAGTAGATGTGAAAGCTGGCAGCCAAATTTTAGGTGGAGCTTAGGGAAATCTGTAGAAGATGGGGAGGAAGGATTATAGGAGCCAGGTGGGTTGAGGAAACCATAAGAACACAGCCCACAGAATCAATGCAGGGGCTCACAGCGACTGAAGCAACACTCAGGGAGTCTGTATAAGTCTGACCTAGGTTCTCTGCATATGTTATGGTTTCATAGCTTGGTATTCTTGTAGGACTTCTAACAATGGTAGTGGGGGTGTCTATAATTCTTTTGCCTGCTCTTGGGACCCTTTTCCTCCTACTGAGTTGCCTTGCTCAGCCTTGATAAGAGGGTATGTGCCTAGTCTTATTGTAACCTGTTATGCCCTGTTCAGTTGATATCCCTGGGAGGACTGTTCTTTTGTGAAGGGAAATGGAGAAAGTGTGGATCTGGGGGAGAGGAGTGGTAGGGGAGTGAGAGACTGGGAGGGCTGGAAAGAAAGGAAACTATGGTTGTGATGTAATATATGGGAGAAGAATAGATAGATAGATAGATAGATAGATAGATAGATAGATAATAGATAGATAATAGATAAATAGAAAGAAAGATAGATTTTAAAAAGTGATATCAGGGGAAATTAGAAAAAAAGAACATTCAAACTCATAGTTGTTAGGGGCTTCAAAGACCATTTCATCTTAATGCCTTCCTTTTTAACACAGGGAAATTGAATATAAAAGCCCTAGTGAATCAGCATTAAACTCCAACCTAATGGAGACAGTGCTTTAGCTCAGTTAATAAGGTACCTGTCTGGCCTACACAACCGTCACAACCCTCCACCCTGAGCATCACACCCAGTGTGTACAGTGTTGATATTTTCACTAAGCATAAACACTAAATAAAATGTACAGAAGTATCCAGCCTTACAGCTGTAATGGAGCTCTTTAGAATTTCTCCTCTGTGTTCCATTCATGACCTCTGGAGTTGTCATGGAAGTAGATCATTTAAGATAACTTTAGGAAGTTTAGCAATAAACTTGTACAGGATTCTTTGAAAGGTTAGTCTCATATAAACATGTTCTATGAGTATGCCAGGAAAGAACTTTGCAGGAGACCCACATCAAGACAAGTTCTTAGTTGCCTAAATAACTTGTGTAGGAAGCCTTATAATTATGCTGTCATGCTTGATAAAGCCAGGGTTGTGAAGACAGCTCAAATTGTGACTCAGATACATGTTTTTTTCTCCTCTTGACATGCAATGTTAGTTACAGCATTAGATTATAACTAGCTGGCTCCTGTAGGAATGAAGAAAGAGTGGTGACCTCTTGTCTACAGTTGAGTTTGACAAGTTCAGTCTCATCCTCAGGGCTAAGGAAGACATTGCTTACCTACAAAATGGAAATAGGAATACAATCATGGAATGGGATGCAAGTTAAATTATTTGCCTTGGAAGTCTAAGATGTTTGACTTGTCCGATTTGAGGGGTGTCATTTTATTTACCTTCCCAGAAAAGAAAGGGTAATAGTTTCACTGGATAAACACAAATGCACACTAAAATCCTATTAGTTTCTTGACATGGTCTTATTAACTAGAGAAAAGAGACATCCAAAAGGTGAGCTGTGTATAAAATAGCAAATATTTGGATGGTCCCATGTTCTCTAGCCAGGAAATAACAATTGCACCTTGTGCTAGTTATTTTTAACTGTCAACATAGAATCCTCTGAGAAGAGAATCTTAACGAACAATTGTGAAGATACTTCAGCCCATGGGAACATCTGTGGAAGATTATATTGACTACTAATTAATATAAGGAGATCTAGCCCATTGTGGGCAGCACCATTCTTTACTCAGAGATTCCTCAACAGTATCAGAGTGGAGAAACGTAGCTGAGAGAAAGCAAGGCTTTCTGTCTTTATCCCTTCTTTGCTGTTTACTGTGAACATGATGTAACTACATGCTTGACTTCTCCTTGATGGTGGACTTTAACTTGGAATTGCAAGCCAAATAAACCTTTTCTTCCCAAGTTTGATATTTGTCAGGGTATTGTTTTATCACAGCAATAGAAATAAAACTAGAGTGTATCACTTATGGAATGTTTGTCACTTGCCAATCACTAGACCAGGTATCTTAGAAGAACTCTATGTGGTAAGCCCTATTTCTGTTCACTAAGCTAAGAAACTGGTGCTTGGAGACATTAGAGTAGGGCTGGGGCTTGAACCATTGTATCTCATGATTCTGAACTTAGTCTAACCTCCAAATGTCAACATGTCTCTGTCCTGAGAGTGCCAATGTCTCTTTCAGAAGTTTACCAGCAAACTAACAAGCAAACCATACTAAATTACTCAGGATAAAAGAAAGTAGTATCCCATAGTAAGTTTATAGAGCATGCCCAGTCATACAAGGCAAAGAAAAGACTCAAGGAGAGTCTTGGCAATGGTAAGTTCTACTGAATGTAGAATTACATTCAGTAATGTAATTCTACTGAATGTAGACCCATAGCATTTTTCTCCCAATCATTTTTTGAGTGGTATATATTTGTTGAATTATATGGAGTGATAAGTTTCATAAAGACAATTTTTTTTCAGATATGTTGTGTACTTTGACTACATTCACCCCTTTCTTATACATTTTCTTTCTCCCCCTCTCTCCCAGTAGTCCCCCTCCTTCTTCCCTCTAATTTCATGTCATCCATAGGTAGGTATGTAGATAGATAGATAGATAGATAGATAGATAGATAGATAGATAATAGATAGGTAGATAAATAGATAGATAGATAGATAGATAGATAGATAGATAGATAGATAGATAGATAGATAGGCAAGCAGGCAGACAGACAGATAGACAGACAAGGGGGAATATGTGATACTTGTTTTTCTAAGTCTGGTTTACTTAGCTTAATGCATGATCTCCATTTGCATATATTTCTCCAGTAAGCGGCAAAAGTTCATTCCTCTTATAACTGAATTAATCTCCATGGTGTATATATACCATATTTTTTTATCCATTCATCCATTGTCAGACCTTAGGCTGATTACTTAACTTGGTCATTATAAATAGTGTTGCGATAAATGTCAATGTGTGGGTATCACTGTGGCCTGTTGACTCAGTTTTCTGTGTATATCCTGAGGAGTGGCGTAGATGGGTAAGACAGTAATCATTCTACTTTAACATTATGAGGTACCTCTATATGGATTTCCACAATGGCAAGACTTGTTTATGTTCCCACCAACAGTGAATAAGGGTGATCCCCAGCAATCCTCCTCATCATTCTCCAGCAGCATTTGTTGTCATGATGATAGCCACTCTGACTAGAACAAGATAGAGTAGTTTTAATCTGCATTTACCTGATGGCAAAGATGATGAACATCCTATTCAAATGTTTATTAGCCATTTGTACTTCATGTTTTGAGAACTGTCTGTTAAATTAGAAGAAATGTCAAGTGGTTAGTAATTTAGCTTAAATGCAAACTAGGCACAGACTTTCAAGTTAAGTGAACCCAAATTGAAACAAAATGAAGCAAAACAAGCCCCCCCAAAACCCTTGCCTTCTGAATCACCATGTTCACCACTCTGTTCTGCAACTTCTCATTCCTGGAGCATTCTTCTGGTGATCCCATCTACAGCATTTGCAATGCTGCTGTCCCTATCTGTCATTTTCAACTAATTGTTCTGGATGTTTACCTCTAACTTGACTTCCCAATGTTCTATAAGAAAAATAGAAGACTTTGTTTCATTTTTAAAACCCTTTCTCAAACTTTTTGATATTTGTCCATAAAGACTCTGGCTCATGCTTGGGAGATAAACCAGTGAGTAAAGTATTTATCACACAAGCACAAAGACCGGAGTCTCATTCCTCAGAATTCACATCAAAATCCAGGCAGGCCTGGAAGCCACCTATACTTGGAGTGCAGAGAAGGGGGAAAGGGGGAAGAGAAGGAGGAAGAGAAGAGAGGAGAAGAGAGGAGGGGAGGGGAAAGGAGGGGAGGGGAGGGGAGGGGAGAGGAGGGGAGAGGAGGGAAGAAGAGAAATGAGAGAGACAGGATCCTGGGAGGAAGCTGGCTAGCCAGACAAACTGGAATTGGAAAGCTCCAGCAAATGACCCCATATGGATAAATAAACTAGAAAGAGATCCAGGAAGATATCAATGATTAGTTTCAGGCCTTCACAAACACACATACACACACACACACACACACACACACACACACACACACCCATATATGTGGGAAGATATATACATGCAAACAAAACAAAGAGATTCTAGCTTTAAACAGCAGGGGTTATAAAATTATTATTTTAAACATTAAAAACATGACTCTGAGAACTGGAGAGATGCCTCAACTGGTAAGTGGTTGTCACACAAACATAAGGAACTGAGGTCAGAACCCTAGAATACTTGAAAAGCTGGGAACACCTGTAACTCCACATAGCTGGATCCTGGGAGCTTGCTGACCAACCAGCCTAGCCTAAATGGTAACATTCATGTTCAGTGAGGCCTTATTTAAAAAAGAAACAGCAGTGACCAAAGGAAGAAGGTGCCTGATGCCAACCTTTAACCTCCATACTGAAGAACACCACACACACACACACACACAGACACACACACACATATACACACACACATATACATACACACATACACATGTATGTATATATGTACAAATATAGAGATTCATACAAATATGAAACAAATGCATATCATTTAACAAGTGTAGCATGTAATTTATTAATAAAAGTATCATCGTTTGCATAAGTGGCCCATATGTGAAAGACCTGATTCTGTGCCCATAGCACTATTGGTAGACTGTGGAGCCTTTAAAAGTAGGCCTGGTCAGAAATTTTTCAGTTTCTGAGCTGTTTGTTGAGAGGGATATCAGGAACCTGCCTTCTCTTCCCTTTCTTCTCACCTTCCCTTAGGCACAACACTTCCTGTTCCACCCTCTCTCTCTCCAGATGACATCATGCCTCATTAGCAATGGATAAGACAGCAGTAGACCAGACCCTCTGAAATTGTCAAACAAAGCAAATGTTTGTTTGTTGTAAACTGATTATGGTTTTTTTTTTTTTTTTTGGTCATGGTGAAAGAAAGCTAACACAAATAGTACAACAGAAAGCAGATTGAAAGAATTTGAAGACTGAAGATATATAGTTATTGACAGAAGTAATCAATTTACTAAATTCAATACTAAAAAGCAGCTATCATCTATGAAGAAGGAAAAATGCAACCTTTGGCACTACTTACCAAGACAAATTATTTCTCAACCAAAATTACTTAGTTCTTCCATCTAAAGAATAATTCAACTTAGATAATCTCTCAGAAAATGTGTCCTGTTTTGAAAAGTTCTCCAGGTCATTAAAACATTTGTAGAAATGTTTTCTTATTTCCAAGTTCACACATTTTTTTCTGTGTTAAGGTGTCAGAGTCCTGGGATTTAGCTCCTCTAGTAAAGTGCTTGCTTAGCATGGGTCAAGCCACAGCTTTAACCCTTAGAACTACAGGGCATCTCTTTTCCTCCCTAAGTGAGCTCATGTGTTTCAGAAATACTTCCCTGTTGATGGCACACTTGATTTGGTTCATGGGAATGTGGGGGAGGAGAGTTGAGGTTATTCAACACTCCCAGCACCCAGGAGATAGAAGCAGAGGATCAGAAATACAAGAACATCCTCAACCCCCAGCTTTATAGTGCATTCCAGGCCAGCTAGGTTACATGATACTCTATCTGAAATATGATATGATACGTATGTTGTGATATGATTTGACATGACATATAGAAAAACATACACATCAGCAATAGGTTGGCGTTTCACAATTTTATCCTCTTCCAACTTCTCCTGGGCAAACCCACTTCCTAGAATGCACTTTTATGAGTTGAAGCCTTTGACTTGATCCTCTCTTAGTCATCTTATTCTGGATTCACTAGTTAATTCACTAGTAAATGCTCTCCAGTCCAGTATTCCTGTCAACAAATTCAGAATTATCAACCCAATCTCAGACTACTTCTAAGATCCTTCCTCTGTCTTCCTAATGCACTGATCCTAAAACCTGAAGGTCACTGTGACAAGCGAGATGACTTCTTGTCTGCCTGGAAAAACACCCAGGTCAATTTGCCTTGAATTCCTCTAGGCTCACTGATGCCTGTTCATCCCTTCTTTCTGGAAGTTCCATACATACAAAGGCTGCCCAGTTCTTCATGCCTAAGTGAGTCCATATAGCTCAGAAATATTTTATAGAGCACCCATACTTGATTTGCCCTTTGATAATACAGAGGGGATAGCTGAGTATAATTGACACAGAAATAATAAGGTAAATAAAGGCATAGACAATGACAGCACCGTAACCATAGCTAGACTACAACAAAGGCTCAGGGCTATGGTAAATCAGAGTGACAAGTGTGGACTGTGAGCTATCCAAGGTTAAGATCACATTTGTTGAGATTTGTAGAGTTAAGCCTCTACTTAACAAATTCTGAGACCCATTTGGGCTGATTGAAAATATTATTCCTTGCCACCCAAATCCACATGCTGGAGAGTGAGTCACTTCACAGTTATAATATGGAATCACAGCTCTTCTTTGCTTAAAACTTGATGCCTCCCACCTGCATCATCAACACACTAACAGCAAATGTCAATTTCCCTAGACAGTTTGACCTGAGAGTAGTCTTAGGTGAAAAATGAACAATGCCTATTCACTGACATTTGAATCCTACATGACTAATCACACTTAACTCTGATACAACAATCATAATGATCCAAATCTTGGCCAATATTCACCAAGCAATTATTACATGCCTGGTATCTAATAAGCATTTTACATCTGTTGTCTCCTTTCATCTCCATGGCAACCGTATATGAGAGCCACAAAGATTAATTTCCATTTTGTAGGTAAGGATTTTTTAAAGCAAAGAAGTAAGTAATACCTGGGAGGTAACACAGTGGGAGTGTAATGTGGACCTAGGGATTCGGATGCCCCTAGGGAAATGCCATACTGGGGGGTGAAAGATGGGCCACCACAGAGTCTTCATGTCAGAGGTCAGTCTTTATCTCTTGGAAGAAGACTATCTACATATGTGTAGTTTTTGGCTTTTATTTCACCTTTTCTGTAAATTGTGACTACTGTGTCAAAAATATGGAGACAGACTGAGAAGTTCATTCCTCCTATTTTGGTCCCAAACTGTATGTAGATAGAT
>NC_045030.1:157033661-157038942 GCF_008632895.1 Mastomys coucha
CCTCCTTATGGCTAGGCACTCTGATTTCAGTAACACTGGGATTTCACTCTCAGCCTTTGACTGGATTCACTGACATGGTTGAGAGAAAATCTGCTTCATTGACTCTTGTCCAGAAAATGCTTTGTTCACAATCTAGAGTACACCAAGAACAGCAGTCAGCTTCCTTTGATTTGAGAGAATAGTAGTGATGTGTATTATAATGTGTCGTTCAGGTCTCCTAACAGAGAAGTTTCTCAATACATTTTTCACAAAGAGAGTTGAGTATCCCTTTAATATTATTCAACTTTCCTAGTGGATTATTCATGCATTGTTCTGACTGAAAAGAGACATCCATCTAAGATGCTTCCCAAGAATTGAGATTGTCCCTATCTGAGTAACACTCCAGCCAAACTTGTGGTAGGAATCATAAAACCTCATTTAGTAGCTATACAGAAAAGATTGGTGGGCAGCCACATATGGTGACAGAGACCTGTGATCCCATACTTGGAAGACTGAGGCAGGACAATCATGAGTTTGAGACTAGCCTGGGATAGGTAAGAAGTACTAGTCTATTATGGCTACATAGTGACACCTTGTCTTTAAACAACCAACTAACCAAGCAAACAAATATAAACCTCAGGATAAGTGTACTGAGGCTAGCCCTCTTAGCCAGATTCCCCATTGATTTCTTCACTTTCCCTTTCTGAGCCCTTACTTCATAAACCTCACAGTGGCATCATTTTTATCCAGCAAATAGGCTTAACAAAATATAATGATTTTCAAAGCCAAATGCTCAGGTCAGTCCTTCACTATATGTATTATGAAAATGCTTGTCTGCAGTCAACATGGAGAATTAATTGTATTGCTCTGTGGCCATTAGTTGTCATTTACTTCATATTCAACTATCAGTTCTATTGCTTTTATTCCACAATTGTTTTCTTCCCAGATCTTTACTAAAAGCCAGCACTTCTACTTCATGCAATGCAATAAGATCTGACAGGTATGGCTGTTGTAAACTACTGGAGAATGGAGATTGGTAGACATTTGGGACTCTGAAAACAATAGCCAAAATATAGTGCTTTAACATGCTGGACTAAAGAAGCAGCCATCTACCTTCCTCCATCTCCCTGTCCAAACAACCCTCCTTCACCCCTCATCTCCCACCCTTTCCTTTGAGTTTCTTTCTTGTTTAATGCACCAACCAGAGGGAGCTTTCCTGGGCATCCTTAGTTACCAGAAGACCTATCAGGACCTACCACTGGAGAGGTAACTCCATACAGCTGTTTTTACTCTACTCTTAAAATTTGGTAATGAAGAAAAAGGAAACTTGAACCATGGAAAAACAAGACTGAAAGTCATTGAATACCATCATACTTAAAACCCATAGTACCTGTGTCCCACTGTCTATTCTTTTAGGACTAAATATCTCCCCTCAAAGTCACTTGGCTATTTTTGTGAACTGCCTGTGGTTCTCATTGCCTTCTCCTCTCAGGAAAGAATAGCTAAACCTTTACCATCTGGCGCTTCATTGAGTTTCATGTTTTGTCTCCCCACTGTGCTTATATGCATTAATAAATTTGCGTGCCAGTCTCCCATTAATCTGTCCTTTGTCTACTGTCAGGGGTGTCTCAGCAAATCCAATTATCATCCTTCAGAGCAAAAGCTTGAACTTCTCCATAAAACCAAATTAATCTTTAGTTTCAAGAGATTTATCTAGTTTACAATTTAAACTGTAATTATCATGCCAAGTAAGAAAAACATTCCAGCAAAAGTTGAAATTGATAGAAATAATAGCAGAATTTTATCAAATTGTTATTGTATCCTAAAACAGATTTTTGCTATTTAAAATGTTTTGTACAGCATTCAATATGATACTTTGATATTTTTAAGAACTTTTCCATATCTTATTTATTTGTTTAGACAGAATCTCACTCTATACCCCAGGCTAGCCTAGAATTCACTTTGTTAGTCTAGAATATCCCATGTTAGTCTAGAATTAATATGTATACCCATCTTGCCTTGAATTTAAAGCATTCCTGCAGCCTCAGCCTCCCAAGTACTGGGATTATAGGCATGAATCACCGTACCCAAATAAAATGCCTTAATTTCATTTTTTTTGTATCAACTGACTACTAAAGACATTCATTTCAAACTGGTTAGGTATTAGAAACATGACTGTATCTACACTAGGAGCCATGGTCTTGCCTGCCTTTCTTCCCCAGCTTTCTCTTGCATTTATAGTATTGCTATAGAAAACCTGTCCTCTGGGTCTGCAAATTGGGTAGACACTCTTGTCCCCAAGCCTGGGGACTGGAGTTCACACCCTAGATCCCACATGATGGAAAGAGAGAACTGACCCCCTACAAGTTGTTCTCTGATCTCCATACATGCACTATGGCATTCCTACCCTTCAAACAATACATGTAAGAGAAAATAAATGTAATAAAATTTTAAAGGAAAGCACTCCTCCTATATATAAACGCTCATGCAAGCACACACAGACACACACAGACACGACCTGAAAGAACAAACCTGGGGAGTAATGGATGTGTAGGGCTGAGAAAACTGAAGATAGAGGGTTTGGAAAAGACTATGTTCAACATAACAAATATGCATAAGAAAACTTTCAAAGAAGCAATGTTTAAAAAAAGAAAAGAAAAAAAGCCTCCTGTTGTCAAGATACAGGAATCTATATGGAAGAGGGTATAGAAAGGCTATAAAAGCCAGAGATGGTGGATGTCTTCAATTACTAGCCACTAGGAAGATACACATATGTATTCATAGAGACTGCAGCAGAATGCACAAGCCCAAGTCAGAAAAAAATCCCAGCATCAAGGGGAAGTCCTGTCCATAACCAAGAATCTACTCATATTTGATAGCTTCTCCAAGAGAGAAAATCAGTTTGTTTCAGTGGAGTGATAATGAGCATGTCACCTACACTCTGGGGAAGGCTCCAAGTTCAGCAGTAATTGACCAACATGAAGCAAACTATATTTTTGTGGGGGTTTTGTTTGTTTGATTGACTGATTTGCTTCTGATCTTGCTTATTTGATTGGTTTGTTTTGTTTGAGAGCAGGTCTTTCTATATAGCCCTGGCTACCATAGAACTCATTATGTAGACCAGGCTGGCTCCAGTTTTACTTCTACTGTCAGAGTTTGTGTGTGTGTGTGTGTGTGTGTGTGTGTGTGTGTGTGTGTGTATCTTTACCCAAGTCACAGAGATCTACTTGTCTCTGCCTTCCAAGTGCTGGGATCAAAGGCCCATGCTAAATCATGCTCTACTTGTTTTTGCTTTTCAAAGAGAAATGAAGAACATAAAGTTGAGGGCACATAGAAGTGGGAAGGAGCTGGGAGGGGTTGATGGAGGGGAAAGAATATGGATAAAAAGTAATATATGGAATTCTCAAAGAATAAATAAAATAATAAAAAGAAGCCAAAAGAAGAACAAAAGCAGGCCACAGAAGTGACAGGGCAGCTGGGACAGGATCCTTTCTACCTCTCTCTACAACTAGAAGGGACAACGAATCCACAGCACTCTCTGCACCTTTCCCACAATCAGAGAGCTTGTCTCCAGGGTGTACTCTGACCAAAGGACTCAGAAGGGACAGCTGATCCACAACCCTCTGCATACAGGTCTTACCAGAAGAGAGCTGATCTCCCAGAAGTGCTGACACAGACTTACAGACCCACAGGAGGAACAAGCTCCAGTTAGAGACAGCAAGAACATCTAACACCAGAGATCAACAGATGGTGAAAGACAAACACAAGAATCTTACCAACAGAAACCAAGACTACTTGGGTTCATCAGAACCTAGTACTCCCACCACAGCAAGTCCTGGATACCCCCAAACACTGGAAAGCAAAATTTGGATCTAAAATCATATCTCATGATGATGATGGAGGAATTTAAGAAGGACATAAATAACTCCCTTAAAGAAGTACAGGAGAACACAGGTAAACAGGTTCAAGCCCTTAAAGAAGAAAAATAAAAATCCCTTAAAGAATTACAGGAATGCACAACCAAGTAGGTGAAGGAATTGAACAAAACCATCCAGGACCTAAATATGGAAGTAGAAACAGTTAAGAAATCACAAAGAGAGACAACTCTGGATACAGAAAACCTAGAAAAACAGTCAGGAGTGATAGATGCAAACATCATCAACAAAATACAAGAGATAGGAGAGAGAATCTCAGGGGCAGAAGATACCATAGAAAACATTGACACAACAGTCAAAGAAAACACAAAATGCAAAAAGAGCCTAACCCAAAACATCCAGGAAATCCAAGACACAATGAGAAGACCAAACCTAAAGATAATAGGTATAGAAGAGAGTGAAGACTCCCAATGTAAATGGCCAGTAAATATCTTCAACAAAATTATAGAAGAAAACTTCCCTTACCTAAAAAAGAAGAGATGCCCATGAACATGAACATACAAGGCTACAGAACTCCAAATAGTTTGGAACAGGAAAGAAATTCCTCCCATCATATAATAGTCAAAACACCAAATGCACAAAACAAAGAAAGAATATTAAAAGCAGTGAAGGAAAAAGGTCAAGTAACATATAAAGGCAGACATATAAGAATTACACCAGACATTTCACCAGAGACTATGAAAGCCAGAAGAACCTGGGCTGATGTCATACAGACCCTAAGAGAACACAAATGCCAGCCCAGGATACTATACCCAGCAAAACTCTCAATCACCATAGATGGAGAAACCAAAGTATTCCATGACAAAACCAACTTTCTCCAGTTTAATGAAAATGAAGCCACAACATACCCAAACTTAGGGGACATAATGAAAGAAGTCCTAAGAGGAAAACTCATAGCTTTAAGTGCCTCCAAAAAGAAACTGGAGAGAGCATATAAAAGCAATTTGACAGCACATGCTCTAGAACAAAAAAAGCTCTAGAAGAAAAAGAAGCAAATTCACCCAAGAGGAGTCAAAGGCAGGAAATAATCAAATTCAGGGCTGAAATCAACCAAGTAGAAACAAAAAGAAGTATACAAAGAATCAACAAAACCAGGAGTTGGTTCTTTGAGAAAACTCAACAAAATAGATAAACCATTACCCAGACTAACTAGAGGGGCATGGAGACAGTATTGTAACTAACAAAATCAGAAATGAAAAGGGAGACACAACAACAGAAACTGAGGAAATCCACAAAACCATAAGATCCTACTACAAAAGCCTATATTCAACAAAACTGGTAAACCTGGATGAAATGGACAATTTTTTTTTATTTTAGATATTTTCTTTATTTACATGCAAATTTCTCCATTCCCAGTTTCCCCTCCA
>NC_045030.1:157040385-157043425 GCF_008632895.1 Mastomys coucha
AAACTAATAGAAAAGAAAGTGGGGAAGAGCCTCAAGCACATAGGCACAGGGGAAAATTTCCTGAAGAGAACACCAGTAGCTTATGCTCTAAAATCATGAATTAACAAATGGGACCTTATAAAATTACAAAGCTCTGTAAGGCAAAAGACATTGTCAATAGGACAAAATGGCAACCAACAGTTTGGGGAAAGATCTTTACCAATCCTATATCTGATAGAAGGCTAATATCCAATATATACAAAGAACTCAAGAAGTTAGACTCCAGAGAATCAAATAACCCTATTGAAAGATGAGGTACAGAGTTAAAGAAAGAATTCTCAACTGGGGAATACCAAATGGCTGAGAAGCATCTAAAGAAATGTTCAACATCCTTAGTCATCAGGGAAATACAAATCAAAACAACCCTGAGATTCTAACTTACATCAGTCAGAATGGCTAAGATCAAAAACTCAGTTGACAGCAGATTCTGGAGAGGTTGTGGAGAAAGAGGAAAACTTCATTGCCGGTGGAATTAAAAGCTGGTACAACCACTCTGGAAATCAGTTTGGACATAGTAGTACCAGAGGACCCAGCTATACCACTCCTGGGCATATACACAGATGATGCTCCAACATGTAATAAGGACACATGCTCCACTATGTTCATAGCAGCCTTATTTATAATAGCCAGAAACTGGAAACAACCTACATGTTCCTCAACAGAGGAATGGATACAGAAAATGTGGTACATCTACACAATGGAGTACTACTCAGCTATTAAAAACAATGAATTTATGAAATTCTTAGGGAAATGGATAGGTCTGGAGAATATCATCCTGAATGAGGTAACCCAATCACAAAAGAACACACATGGTATGCACTCTCTGATAAGTGGATATTAGCCCAGAAACTGGGAATACCCAAAATATAATCCACAAACCACATAAAAACTCAAGAAGTAAGACCAAAGTGTGGATACTTTGTTCCTTCTTAAAAGGGGGAACAAAATACCCATGGAAGGAGTTACAGAGACAAAGTATTGAGCTGAAAGTTTCTGGATTGTCCTGAAAAAAGGACAATCCAGAGACTGCTCCACCTGGGAATCCTTCCATATTCGATCATCAAATCCCTTGGTTCTGTGAAGGTTCTATGCCCCAGTATAGGATAATTCCAGGGCCAGGAAGCACGAGAGGGTAGGTTGGTGAGTAGGGGGAGGGGGAGGGATCAGGTTGTTTTTTTTTTGTTTTTTTTTTTTAATTTTCTTTTTTTTCTTTTTTTTCAGAGGGTAGACCAGGAAAGGAGATATCATATGACATGTAAATAAAGAAAATCTAATAATAAAGAAGGAAAGAAAAACAAAAACAAAAACCACAAAGAAAAACAAACAAAAACCCCCTCTCACTTCCTGCCCCACATAAATGACAAAATATTTAAAATCAGACCATTCACTCTCACAATAAACCAGTAATCCCAACCAAAACAACATTAATAATCATGCAAGGACTAATAAATGCCAGATCTGGCTTTTCTTTTGTCAAGGACTTATTTGCATTACTTATTTTCCCAAGAGTATCCACTATATACTCTTTTAAGTATTATGCCACAAATATTCAAGGCAGCTGAGTACTGCTCCTTGGGAAGTCAATGCTTTGGCTTTTAGGATCTCATAACCTTCAACACAGTGACCTTTGGGACAAAGACATACAACTAACTGTGCTTGTTTGTTGACTAGTAAGAGTCAAGCAAATTGTGTTGTTTTGCTGTTTTTAAGTAAAGCCACTGGGCAGGGGTGACACATGCCTTTAATCCCAGCACTTGGGAGGCAGAGGCAGGCAGATTTCTGAGTTCTAAGCCAGCCTTGTCTACAGATTGAGTTCCAGGACAGCCAGGGCTACACAGAGAAACCCTGTCTCGAAAAACAAAACCAAGTAAACAAAAAATTCTGGCAATTTTATTTCTTGGACTGGAGAGATGGCT
Source organism: Mastomys coucha (assembly GCF_008632895.1). Classification (NCBI taxonomy): domain Eukaryota; kingdom Metazoa; phylum Chordata; class Mammalia; order Rodentia; family Muridae; genus Mastomys; species Mastomys coucha. Next base: position 157,042,341 of record NC_045030.1, read on the forward strand.
CAGCGGTTAAGCACATAAGCTGCTCTTTCAGAGGTCCTGAGTTCAATTCCCAGCAACCACTTGGTGGCTCACAACCATCTGTAACTATAGTCTCATGGGAACAGACACAGTCTTCTGTATACAGGTAGATGCACATGCAGATAAAACATCCACATACAAAAAAACTTAATCATTTTAAAAAAATAAAAGGCAAATGGGGCTGAAGAGATGAAGCTTGTATTGTTCTCAGAAAGGACCTGAGTTTGGTTCCCAGCACCCACACGGTGGCTCACAACCACCCATAACTCCATCTCCATGGGATCTGATGCCTTCTTCTGACCTGTAAGGGTATTAGACATGAACATGGATACATTCAGGCAAAAGACCCATACTCATAAAATGAATAAATACTCATAAAGTAAATAAATAAGAGAGAGAGAAAAGCAGAGACAGACACACTCACACACACACACACACACACACACACACAGAGAGAGAGAGAGAGAGAGAGAGAGAGAGAAACCAGAATATGAAATAAACCTTGTTCCAACCTAAACTTGCTTGTGTGTGTTCAGTTTGAAGGTAATTGTATTTATTAAGGCAATGAAAATCTGAAAAACATTAAATGATAGTTTAAAAAGCAGTTTGTTATGTATTAGGGACTGATAGTAATTTATTAAAGGTTTGGTATTCTGAAAAGTACATTGAAAGCAAAACTACAAACTATACATACATGTACAAAATCACATAAAGTTCTAATCCTTTTTTGTCCTCAACATTCTTTAGAAAAAGTATTAAATTGATTGTAATTAACGCCTGTCAGTTCTCTTTCCACCCCTACCTTGTCACATGCTCCAGGGATCAGACTCAGGTCTTCAGGCTTGCTTAGTTTCCCCACTGAGCCATTTCTGTGGCCCAGTCTTCTCTGTTTTTTAGGTCATTATACTGAGGCATGCCATTGTCCTCACAGTGACAACATGACTCTAATGAACCTAGTCAGGTTGCAGTTGTCGAAAAATAATTAGGACTAAAAAAAATAAGCTCTCTTTTTTATGTTATGCTTCATTTAGTTTTCTAAAATGAATTTTTAGATTTACATATAAAGT
>NC_045030.1:157043909-157052150 GCF_008632895.1 Mastomys coucha
CTACTTTGTTTTTTATTTTATTTAATTGAATAATTTATTTATTTACATTTCAAATGTTATCTCCTTTCCTAGTTTCCCCTCTGCAAACTCCCTATTCCATCCCACCTTACCCTGCTTCTATGAGGGTGCTCCCCCCCACCCACTCTGGCCCCACTGTCCTAGCATTCCTCTACATTGGAGCAACAAGTCTACACAGGATCAAGAGCCTCCCCTCCCATTGATGCCAGATAAGGCCCCTTCAGCTCATTCAGTCCTTCCCCTAACTCTTCCATTGGGGTCCCTGAGCTTAGTCTGATGGTTGGCTGCAAGCATCCCATCTGTATTGGTCAGGATCTGGCAGAGCCTCTCAGGAGATAACTGTATCAGGCTCCTGCCAGCAAGCACTTCTTGGCATCAGCAATAGTGTCTGGGTTTGGTGTCTGTATATAGGATGGATCCCCAGGTGGGACAGTCTCTGGATGGGTTTTCCTTCAGTCTCTGCTCCAGTTTTTGTCCCTGCATTTCCTTTAGACAGGAGCAATTCTGGGTTAAAAGTTTGGGAGATGCGTGGGTGGCCCCATCCCTCAACTGGGGTTGGGGGTGGTCATGCCTAACCTCTGGATATGGTCTCTACAGGTTCTCTCTTCCCTTTGTGGGGGTATTTCAGCTAATGTCATCCCCCGGGGGTCCTGGGAGGCTCTTTCTTTCCTGGCATCTGGAACTTTCTGGTTGCTACCCCCAGTTCCCCATTCCCCATTGCTACATACCTCTGTTCAATTTCCTGACCCTCTGTACATCTTTTCCATCTCCTCCATACCTAATTCTTCCCTTCTTTTTCCCCTCCTCCTCCTCTCTTCCTTCCAAGTCCCTCCCACCCTCTACTTCCCTTGATTATACTGTTCCCCCTTCTAAGTAGGACTGAAGCATCCACTCTTTGGTAATCCTTCCTCTTGAGCTTCATGTGGTTCATGAGTTGTATCATGGGTATTCCATGCTGTTTGCCTAAATCTTTTTCAGACAGTGTCTTAGGTATCCTAGGCTGGCCTCATATTGGCTATGAAGATGTTGTTAGTCTTTAATTGCTGATCTTCCTGCCTTCACCTCCTGAGTGCTGTAATCACAGAGGTTTGCAAGCATACTTCGTTTGTTTCTTGTTTTGCAGTGCTAGAGGTTGAACCCAGGGCTTCCTGCATATTAGGCAGGGCTTCTAGCAACTGAGCTCTATCCTCAAACCTAAAAGGAGTTTTTGGAAGATAAAAAAGTTATTGGCCTTCTCAGCCACCAAATGAAGGTGAGAAAGTTTTCATTAAGTCAATGTTTTGAAAATGCTCAGCTATTTATGTAAACTCAGTGAGGAACCAAAGTAAAAATGAGATAATTACACAGCCAGCAGATAAGCTCAGCAGGGCTGAATCGCATACTTCTGAGCAGCTCAATATGTGATTCAGGCTTCACATGTCCAAACAGTAACCAGAAGATGATGTGTCCAATTAAAAATGGACACACATAGTCTATTTCTCTATGCTCCAAATTCTGAGTTGGGTGGAAATGACTTCATCTACAAAATATAGCAGGATATGCTGCATCTGGTCCAGACTTCAATTTTTAAGAGTTCTGACAGCTTCTTTTTTCTCTCTTAGAAGCTAGCTACCATATAAGACATGCTTCCACCTGGAGTCCCATATACTCTAATAACCCTAGGTAAGGCTCTAAAGGCTAAGGCACCACATAAAGAAGGAGCTTCATGAACTTCTGGACACCTGGCAGACACATGAGTGAAGTTATCTTGGATTCTACCCTCCAACTTCAGCTTCTAGTGCCATGACGTTTTTGTCTTAGCCAAGAACACGCAGAGCAGGAAGGAGATGTTCAACAAAATTCATAAAACCATAATCAACTAAAGTGGCTGTTCTGTTCTCATTCACCCCCTTACTCACAGGCACACAGGTCAGCCTAAAGTGTCATTCCTCAGACACCATCTATTTTAATTTTTGAGACAGGGTCTCTCACTGGGACTTGCAGCTCACCAGTTAGGTCAGCCTGGGAGGCCACTGAGTCCAAGGCCATGAATTTAACTGTCACTGTTTACCCAGTGCTGATTACAAGCATGTTTCCACCAAACCTGGCTTTTTAAAAGGAGATTTTAAATTTTTTATCTAGTTATGTATTTATTTATTTTATAAATATATGTACTCTACCTACATGTATACTTGCATGTCAAAAGAGAGCATCAGATCTCTTTATAGATGGTTGTGGGTCGCTGAACTCAGGACCTCTGGAAGAACAGCTTTTGAATGCTAAGCCGTCTCTCCAGTCCCCAAACCTGGCTTTTGTGGCTTTTGAACTCAGATCCTCAGACTTGTAAGGCTACGGTCAACTTGCAAATTGAATACTACCAACAGAGCTGTCTCCCTAGCCCCTAAAAGTGTTGCTTCAAAGGTCCAAGCTTTAAAGCTCTTTGCAGAAACAAATGGATAAATTAAGTGATGAGTCATTTTGTACCTTTGAAAGCTCAGCTTTGAAATGACTTTAGAAATGACAGCAAATGAAGCACAAATTGCATTTCCCCTGAAAACTAGTAAATGGATGCCAGGAGAATTATTGCCCTGTTCGCTAAACTCAGCTTTCCTTCTTTAGTCTAATCTAGTAAATGAATACAGCTTCTAGCCTCGAGCAGAGAACATATTGTTGATGTTCTGATGCAAGCTTGGTTAACAGCCACTCCCTGAAAAGAAAACCAGTGCCTTCAAGATCCCTTAGCAGGAAGTTTTATTTGAGGGAGAAAAGGAGAGGCACATGATATATATTATGCCTGTATACTTCTACTGGGTCTCCTTGTCCAGCCTTGATATGAGGGTTTGTGCTGAATCTCACTGCATTTTGTACCATATTTGGACAATATCATTGGGAGGCCTTCTCTTTTCTGAAGGGAAATGGAGGAGCAGTGAATCTGGGGGAGAGAGGAAGTAGGGGTACTGGGAAGAGTTGAGAGAAGGGAGACTGTGGTAGGGATAAATTGTATGAGAAAAGAATAAAGAAAGGGGAAAAAAGAAAGCATGTTTATAATTCCAGAATTACATAGTTTCCAAGACTGCCTGTGAGAGAGCAAGGCTCAGTGGCAGAGGAAAGTAATCGAGCCATTGATATCTTGAAGCGATATTAGTGAGCATTAGATTTTAGATTAGCAGAAATCTAGGGACATAGAAAGAAAAGTACTCACACTTGCCTTCAGGGAGTCTATCTGCTAGGTGACAATATGGGCAGGTAGATAATTATATTGTCATGTGATCAGTCTAAAAAGCAAAGTGTGGCCAGTGAGGTGATTTGGTGAGTAAAGTCATTTACTCATTAAGCCTGACACTTTTAGTTCAATCCCAGAATCCCCATATTAAATAAATACGGGGAAAAATGAATGAATGAATGAATGAATGAATGAATGAATGAATGAGCAAAGTATAAGACCAGAGAGGCAAGGTCAATAATGAAAGGGCCTGCTGTCAGTTTTATTAGATTGAAAAATGTGGAGTTGCCAATGTTTGATTGATTTCAGTCCATAGACATGTTTTGACCAAATGTTCTTGAATGTATATGACACAGTATGAACAGACAGAATTTCAGGTCATGAGGTAACAGAAAGAAAAAGAGCCACTTTAGATTTTAAGCCAAAACTTCAAATCAAGTTTCCTTCAAAGTCCAACTAGTGAGACTGCTGTTTATGTTGAAGAAAAAGAAATTACAACCATTTTTTAAAAATCTTTTTATTATTTTATATATTTACTATTACTGTATAGGTATATGATACATGGATAAAATCAGGTATAGGCATGCTACAGCTTGCATGTGGAGGTCAAAGGAGAATTTTTGAGGTTCACTTCTTTCCACCATATGAATCCTAGGAATCAAACTTGGGTGTTTAAGCAAGTGCCTTTTTTTTTAAACCACTGAGCCATCTCACCATCCCTATTGCGTTTTACAAAGATTTTATTTTTATATTTAATTATATATATATATACATATATATATATATGAGTGTGTCTGTAAGTGGTCTTGTACATGTATCTACAGAGGATAATAGAGGATGTCAAATCCCCTCCAGCTAGAGTTACAGGAGGTTTTAAGCACCCTAACACGGGTTCTGGGGACCCTAACTTCAATCCTCTGCAAGAGCAATATGCACTCCTGACCACTGAGCAAGCTCTCCAGGTACCTCCTCTCCTCACTACATCTCTTAGGCAGATGATTAATATTAAAAGATTTTCATCTTGGGAAGAGCACATTTTATTATGTCTCATTTCAAACCAAAAAAAAAATATATATACCCTTCATATTTTAGAGCTATATTTTGAAAAAGTTTTGGATAAAATCATATAATCCTGATTGTATTAATCATGCATATCATTAGCTTCACAATTAGACAGAAAGTGGCTTGCTGGGGGAAGTGAACTATGGGAAGATTCACAGTGCATTACCAATTGCTGAAGCTGAGGAAATGGGTATACAAAAGTTTATTGGCCATTTTTTTCTTTTAGTGCATATTTTTAATTTGTCATAATTTTAAATGTAAAACTATGCTCAAAGTAATACTTGATGAAAGGGAAAGATGGAAGAGAGAGGAAAGGAAAGGAGGGAAAAATAAAGGAAGGGAGGGAGAGAGGAAAGGAAGGGAGGGAGGAAGAGTGATGGCACACTGTGGATCAAATTGTCTGTATGTTGGGAGCTGTACTCATTTGCTATTTAGGTAACAAACTTACCTAAAGTTGTGGATCAAAACAAGATAAACATATTTTTGCATAGTTCTGTAAGCCAAAAGTCTAAAACCAAGATGCCAACTCTGACAGACTCTAGAGAATACTCTTTCCTTGCCTCTGCTAGCTCCTAGTAGCTCCTAGCATTCTGTGACATTATGAGTCTGCTTCCCATTGTCTCTCCCTATGTGTTTCTATTTCCTTCTTTTGTTGTTGATACTCCTGCTGTTGGGTGTTTTTTTAGAAGACAGTATTTCCTGAACCCCGGGCTGCCCTCAAACTCAAATGCTGCTAATGACTTTGAACTTGTGATCTTTGCATCTCCATCCCCTAAGTGTTGCGATGATAAACCTATATACTACCATGCACAGTTCTATGTCCTCTTCAAGTGCAGTATGATGTCATCCTAATTTCCTTATATACTTACATTTTCAGACATCCTATTTCTAAAGACAGGCACATCCTGAGGCTCCACGCAGATATGAATTTGAGAAGACATTAGTTAACCCACTATAAGGCACAGGTTAGATGTGAAAACTGAAACTGAACATAGGGGAGACAATGAAAAAGTTAAGTAACAGCAGGGAAAGCCAGAACTAAGAAATCCTTCCTACAGATTCAGCTGAGCTTACATGCAGATGCATTCACTCCAGCCAGTGCTCAGTGCTCGAGGTAGTGAGCGAATGAGCGCAATGGGTGAGGAAACAGCAGGCAAATGGAACTCTAGAGTGAGGCGGAGGCAGGAGTTGGCTGGAGAAGGTTTCTAAGGGATCATCAAGTGTCGACAGGCAAAGAAGGAGTAGGAAAGCATTCCCCTCCAGAGGACAGTTAGAAAGAACACATAAAAATGAAACCCATCACAACAGCATGTAAAGAAAACAACTGACTTGGCACTAAGAGTCTATAACATAAGGGGAAACAAAAGCAGACACTCAAGTTGGATGCAGGGGCTACATCAAGGATGCCTGTGGAAGCCACATTAGTGACCTGAGACTTACCTGCTGTTCATGTAGAGATACTTAGGGATTCAAGCATCATTTTCATTCATTTTTATGGGTGAGATGTGAACAAATGTCTATTCATTCGAGATAGGGAGGACACCAATGAGCAACGAAAGAAACAATTCCACACAAGTCTAGCTTGGGAGAGCACTGAGTTTAATTTGGCTTGCTTACAGAAGCATGGCCAGTTTATGAGCAGCTACACCTCCTAAGAAAATGTCCCTTCTTGCAGCAACTATTAACTACTTATATATCCTTGGGGAGGAAAGGGCACCAAATGAGCACCCTATGCCTTGGGAGTTGCTCCTGTGTGAAGCCATCAGGGCTTACTTGTTCATCGCTTCATGAGCTCTCTCCTGTGCCCATGAGGGAATGTTAAAGGGCCCCATCTTGTAAGGGTCAAGGGCAATGTATTCACAGCTGCCCTAATTTCAAGATGGTAAGAGTCATGTCACACCTAGAAGAGAGAATTTTTACGACAGCAGACATATAGGATTACCACATTTTCCTCTTAGCTTTATGGGTGGGTTGGAGCCAGGCAGATCTGCTAAGATGCACTTTGGATCCAGACAAGAGATGAATGGTTGTAGCCACCATGATTCAGAGAGGATGGTATAGAATCTAATATAAAAGCAACAAGAAGTGGTGGATAATGCTGAGGGAAGATCGGGTATACAGGGATCGATACACAATGGCAGGGGGGATGATCTGATGCACCCTTTCTCTGTGGAACCCTACAGAGTTTACACAAATTATAGAATGCAGTCAATTTATATAATACAACTCAGCATTTAAAATTTGACTGCTCTTTGACTCACATGTCCTTTTCCAGGACTAATCCTGCTCACGGATAAAAGTTCAAAAACACAGCGAAAGTTTGTTTGTTTGTTTGTTTGTTTGTTTTTTAAGTGGGTAAGAATAGGCCATAGAGTGCAATTTCAAACATTAGTGAGAATGCAAGCATCCATCTGAGGTCCACTAGAAAGGCACGGGGAGAAACAGAAGCTAAGGTGGCTCGAGGCTGAGGCTATTCCAGCAGCCTATCACATGACTCTTCAAAGAGTAGGAAACAAACCTCTGGGACAAATAAAGATGACAGAGTCCTGCTAATTATCCCTCATATTCATACCATGAGCCTTGCAAAACTGACTGTTCCTTTCATATATTAGATATTAGACAATATGACACATTCCAAAACACTGGATGAAGAAAGAAAAGTGGGAAGTCTGTATTGTGAGAAAATCTGTGTGCATTCCTAGAATTCCCCAACCTTCTCCATCTTGAGTCATCAATAATCTTCCCATCATTAAAATTTGTCCCAAAGTCAAGCTATTCAAAACCTTGGAGCTTTAGCACCTACTCTGAGCAGCCTGCACTCCCCACTTAAGGATAGACTTTCATTTTTCACTGTAATAAAAGCTCTTCATCCTCCCCAGTCCCTTACTTGTTCTCACCTCTGAATTCTTTTCTCTGATGGCAAAAAGAATTTTGAAAAATTGGGCCTAGGTCTTAATTTCCCTATCCCCAGGACCTCTCCAGCCTCTTATTGCTAGCAATACATCCACAGGCACCTGCTAATTATAACTACTCATAAAGGAAAGCATACACTCAGCTTGAATGCAAAAGCACCACTTAGGGAATAAGGAACCAACTGGAGCAGATTGGAGTCCCATATTCAAGTTATGACATAATTTTCCTAACAGTAGGCAAGTATTTCTGGAAAGGGACAGAACATAAATATTTTCGGGTTTGTAGTCAGTATAAGTCTCCATCACAACTGCTATGCTCTGTAGTGTGAAAACAGCCATGGATAACATGAAAATGAATAAACATAAGTTGTTTTCTAGTAAAACTTTATATATACATATATATACACATCTATATATGAGTGTATACATATATGCATATATATGCACATATATATGTAGGTATACAGACAATAGGCTGACTTCAGCTGTACTAGTTTGTAGTAGCTATAGTTTGCCAATCACTGTTTTGGGGGTACATAAATCTTCAAAAAATCTTGATTCTCCCATTCTCTGTGTGCTTTGAGGCAACTTATTTTTCATGTGATTCATCTCATTGTTATGAAAGTTCATGTGAATACAAATTTATGTGACTACAAATCAATTGCTAAAGGTGGTATAAAAATCTAACCTAAAAAAAAACCTATTTCTTAGTATTTGTTGTTGTTGTTGTTGATACATTTATTTTACTGCAATCTTAGACCCTGACTCCAAGGTGAGTATTTGATACACTTTTATCTGTCTGAGAAGCCTGTTCAGCATTCAGGACTCATTCTGTGCAGCACTGATCTTGGTTCTGTCTTGCAACAGTAGGGACAAAGAGTATTTTACCTCTCTCTCTGAAGGTTTGAATTTGCAGGAATACACTGACTATACATTAACAGGGGAAGGCATATGAGTTTATTATGTGCATGAAGGAAACTCAGGAGAGTACCCAGTATCTTCAGGGGTTTTCAAAGTAGTCCCTTTAATGTAGGAGAGAGAAGGAAG
>NC_045030.1:157052413-157055571 GCF_008632895.1 Mastomys coucha
AAAAAAAAAAAAAAAAAAGAGGCTGGGACAGAGTTCCTCTGAACTCTGGAGGTAGTAGAGCCAGTAGAAGAGGTGAAAGCAGAACCACAGTATGAGCAAAAGTTGTCCTATGCAGATACTGTCTTTCAGGGAATCCCTCTGAGATGCCTTTAGAAGTTGAGGTGAAAACTGATGTTGCATGATGACTAAGGTGCTTCTCTTCATTATTGGTGAACTTTTCCTGGCTAATGAGAGGAATCTAAGACAACTAACTGCACCTCTTTAGAAAGTATTTCCTTTAGTCAAGAAAGATGATTTTCATGAGGTGCTCTCCAGTACAGGTCTTTACTGGGGCTAGGAAGGGAAAACAAAGGGAGATTAGAGAGACCTGAATTCAAAAATGTGATTTCTAGGTTTCTAAGACATGCCAATTTCCTTTCATTCAAAGGGTTCAGACATCAAAGCACCATACTTCCTGAAGTATCCATCCCTGTGCCCCACCCCACTGCCCTCTAGCTATGAGCTTTGTTAAAGTCCATTTCAAAGTCTTCCTTTGGGAATCCCCCTTGGGCTGTTCTCAGTTTAATCATTTGTAGAGCTGCTCAATTTTACAGGCACATGTTTCTGGGGACCTGAGGAGGCACACAAGTCCTCAAGTTGGGAAAGGTCCCACACTTAATTTTGGGTTGTATGGCTGTCATCTTGAAATGATAAAGCATTTATGAATGAGAAGCTCCCATATTTTCATACTTTAGCTGACCCCGCTCTCATGCAAGGAAGAAAAGTTAACTTTTTATATTATGCTTGCTACAGGTTCGAGCTGAACAACACATTTGACAGTAGGAAAACATAAATGACCTTTCTCCCACTATGTTCCTCTAAGAAATGTTTCCCGTGTCCTTTCATCTCTTGAGGCTGACTGGCTTGAAGAGAATTAAAAAGGAAACTATTTTAAAGTATGTTAGATTTATTGTCCTCCCAATTGCAAGAAATAAAATAGATGAGTTATGTATCTTTTAATATAAATATTAGGGTATTGTTGTGATCTTGCTAGAAATATAAAATACTTGATCTATAAGGTAATTGTAACAGTTTTTTAATGTTGTCAAAATATTAGGATTTTAATACCAAGTCATAATTATATAGTCTTCATAGTTATAAATAATTTAGCTACTTTGTGATCAAAATACAAATATATAGTCTTAAATACTAAATTAAACACTTCTTAGGAATTCTTCTTGCTATTTACACAGAAAGGCAGAGTAGAGTGGTTTGAATGTTTCAGAACTCTACTAATGCTGTCTGATACAAAGGAGAATCCATCAATAGTGCATGCCTGGAAAGTCAATGTGGATACTGACTGACTGGCTATATCTTAGAGGAGGGAAGAAATATTAGTGGTCTGCCTTTGAGTACTAAATCTTATTGACCAATATTCAGGGCCTTCCTTACTTAAAAGTGAGCAGAGAGCCAATGAGATAGCTCATGAGGTAAACACAACTACTGTGCAAACCCAAGGATAACCTGAGCTGGATCCCCCAGAACCTATGCAAAAGTTGGAAGGGTCAACTCAGACCATCACATGCAAGTATGCCTTTCCCCCAACCACACAATAACAAATAATGATAATAATACATTTAAATTAAATTATTAAGTGACTAGAAAAGGAAACTGCATTCACAACAAGCCTGGACTACATGAGGCCCTGTTTCAAAAACAAATAAATAGCAACAACAACAACAACAAAACCTACTCATTTTACCTGGTTGTCTCTAACTTAAATTTTCCATTAATGATGGGTTGATAGTTTTTCATGCACATTATTTTAACATGGCCCTTATGACTCTATACAATATTATATTGTTCGAATGTTTGATATTTAATTAACTTACAGATTTTGAAAACTCACACTCAATGTGTACCATAACAGAATTCATTTGTTTTGGTTTGTTTGTCCATTGAGACGGGCTCTCACGTACCTAGATTGACTTCAAACCTACTGTGTAGTTGAGACTGTCCTCGAATTCGTGATCCTGCTGCCTCCACCTTCAAATACAAGGATTCAAGACAACTATACTGTACTTGAACCAGATTCTTTTTTGTTGTTTGTTTGTTTGTTTGTTTGTTTATATGTTTTGAGACAGGGTCTCTCTAAATAGCTGGCTTTCCTGAAACTTGCTCTGTAAACCAGGGTGGCTTCAAACATGCAGAAATCTACCTGCCTCTGCCTCCTGAGTGGTGGGAATAAAAGGCATGCATCAGTAGCTACTATATCCAGCTTAGAACTCTTACCAGAGTGCCATGAGTTTGCCAGCTGTAACAGATAATGAAGAAGCATTCAACTAGGCCAGCTTGGTCTACAAAGTGAGTTCCAGGACAGCCAGGGCTACACAGAGAAACCTTGTCTCGAAAAACAAAAAACAAAAAACAAAACAAAACAAAAAAAAAAAAGAAGAAAGAAAGAAGAAAAGAAATGACACAAGGCAAGCAATTCTTTTCATTGTTTACATTAGTTTCACAGGCAGGGAACAGGGTTCAGAACTAAAGACAGACTAGTAAAAGAAAAGCATTCACATTTATTCATGTATTTACTTATTTTTTATTTAGTTGTCTGTATAATTTGGACTTGAGTGCTAGGGATTGAAGCCCAGACTTTGGGTATATACACTTATGTACTGTCAGTTTCACTGGGCATGAGAGCCTTCATAAGACAATGCAGACCTACAGAAACAGTTAAAATGTGTCATTTTGATTGATTTTGGGGTAAGTTTTGAGAGAGGATCATACTAAACAGTATGGGCTGAGCTTGAATTTACTATGTAGTCTAGGCTGAATGTTGAGAAGAACTATGCTTCACCATGCCAATGAGTCTGAATAATATTAATAGTAAATTAATAAAGAGAATCAGAGAAATACACAATGACATGAGAAGGAGTTAACTAAAATAAAGAGCTGGTGGTGGCAAGGCCTATTCAGGCTCCTCTCTGCTCTACATGTCTAAGAGAGAAGGAAACAAGGACAGAGAGACTTATTTTTGCTTGTGACATTTTCTTCACCAAATTCCTGCAGCTTAAAATATTATTGTGCCAAAGTGTGGTAGAATGCTCTGAGTTCATCAATCCAACTCTTTCCCTAAAATAATTCTTTACCTTTATGTGTGTATGTATGCATATCTCTCT
>NC_045030.1:157055581-157061089 GCF_008632895.1 Mastomys coucha
CTCTCTCTCTCTCTCTCTCTCTCTCTCTCTGTCTCTGTCTCTCCTCTCTCTCTCTGTGTGTGTACAGAAGTACTGGGGACTGAATCAAGGGCCTCACAGATGTTAAGTTAGCAGTTTACCACTGAGCTACAGCTATGGAAAAATGTTCACAATTATGTTTAGTGTGTGTGTGTGTGTGTATGCAGAGCACATATGGAGGTCATATGACAATATGACAACCTACAGGAGTTTGTTCTCTCCTTCCTCTATGTGGGACCCAGGAATTAAATTCAATTAAAATCAGATTTGGTGGCCAGTGCCTTTACACACCAAGCAATCTCACCAGCCTCCCACGTCTTTGACAATTCTTTTAGAATCTGTTTATCATACAGACTCTGTATGGAGAAACTTTTTAAATACTTCACACACACACAACTTGATATCAATTTAAAAATATGTCTTCTTTTTCTTCCCAATGGAAAAAATCCCTTAAAAATACATATTCTCATTGCCATAAGAAATTAAAACAGTATGAAGTGTATCAAGAGACTATCATGAAAACAATCAAAGTCTGAAACTTAATAGAAACAGATCAATGCCACAATATAGAACACAGAAGCAGAGTAAAACAGTCTAGGGATTTAGTAAATCATAGGGATAAAATGTTATGTCAGCAGAGAGAACATGGATTATTCAATAAATGATATTAGAACAATAAACTACCTGTCTGGTAAAGAGTAAAATTAATTCAGTTCTCACTCAGTACAATAAAAAATGATAAGTGTTAAAGATTTAAAGAAAGTTTTTTAAAAGTATATATGCGGGGTTGGTGGGGGATGGGGTTAAAGAAGAATCTTGAGTAGGGAAGGTTTTTGTTACTAAGATGTAGAAACCAAATGCTGACTGAGTGGCTCTCAGCCTTTGTAGCTAAATTAGATGCACCTGAGAAACTTGTAAAATGTTTCTATCATTGGAAACCACTCTGGACCAAAATCAATCAGAATCTCTGAGAATAATCAAATAAACCCTTCCTCTCATCCCCTCTATAACTCTGGAAACTGTCTCAGTTCTCTGCCAAGAGTGGCTTACTGCCATTTTTGCTTTGCAGCTGGCACAATGCACCTTTCTTTCTTGGAGGTTTGTTGCTTTCTTGGACCTTACCTGGAAACAAAAGGGCAAGATCCTCTCCACACTCAGAACATCAACAGTGCTTTAAGGAGTAGGCATACTGGCAAGAAACAGAAGGCATACTCCTCTGGGTGATTTGAAAAGTGCTTCATGCCAAAATTGACTGCATATGGAACCTTTGATATACTGAATATAGTGATGATAGATGAATTTGCACCTCTGTTAAAAAAATTTATAAGACTAGGCTGTCATAATGGTTCAGTGGGTAAAGGTGCTTGCAGCCAAGTCACAAAATCTGAGTTTCAGTCTCTTCAACCTACATGGTAGGAGAAAATGGATTCAGGCAAGTTGCTCTCTGACCACAACAGTGGCCACAAGTGTGTGCCTATGACACACACACACACATATACACACACAAAATAAATAAACAGATCAATAATAAATAAATGTGAAAATTTAGAGGATAATATTAGAAGATGAGTTCACATGGAAACAGGTAAAATTTCAATAAAATTGGCAGCTAAGTCAATATTATGGTGTCAGTATTAGTTGCCTTACTTAGTAATGTCATCTTGGGTATTGATGTTATTACTGATAATAGATAGAAAAACAGTACCCAGAGCCCCCCTGTGCTTCATTTTAAAATTCTTGCTACCATATTATTATTTTAAAATAACATTTTTTTTTCTGTTAGTATTTGACAATGTAAGTAGAGAGCAAAAGACCAATGACTCAACAACTGGGTCACTCAACAACTTTCTCACTCCTGGCCAGAGATGCAAGGAGTAAAGCATAATTGTTAGAATTGGGAGCAAAGAGGCAGAGTACAGGTTGTACTCACAGGGCATCTGACAAGGGCTATGATCTTCAGATGAAGGGTATTCAAAAATGCTACCAAGGCCAAAGCAACTTGTTTATTGATATCAGGGCTTACTTAGTTTCTTGGTTGAAATTGAGCAAAATTAGTTTTTGAGAGCCTAAAAGAAGTTGTAGGGCTTGTGAGAGATACTAGAAGAAAATTTAGGTGGGGTGGAGAGTGAGTGTAGAAGTTGAGAATCCCAGGATCCACAAGTGACCAGCTGAAGACTGGAGAATTAATTACACACCATTCTAGATAGACTCTAAAGGACCAAGAATCAAGACAGCTGAGGCTGTTGCTTCAATCTGAAAGTTGCTGTTCCAAGAAGATCTGATGCTGCCTTTGAGTCCAAAAGCTAGAATAGACTGATGTCTCAGCTAAAAGCAGTAAGGGAAGTGTCCTCTTAACCCAAGGACAAGAATAACAAAAATGTCAGATTTTATTTTCTTATCCAGGGCCTCAAGTGACTGGCCAAGGAAAGAGAATATGTTTTACCCAGTGCATCAATTCAAATGTTAAGCTTATCTCAAACACTCTCACAGGTACACTTAGGATCATGTTTGATCAAACATTTGCTGCAATCAAAGCAATAAATAAAATTAACCATCACAATGGCAGACCTGTGCCTCTTCAGAATACATAATTGGATGCCCCCTTAGTTGGCCTCACCCATATTAAGGTTGTATGGATAGCAAAGCTCTTGAGCATTGCCATTGGAAGGGGCAGTTGATACTTCCAGATACTCTTATTTTCTTCCACTCATGCTGCTCGTCCTTCTTCCCACCAGAGTGGAAAGCTAATTGACTTCAAATATATTTTGCCCTGAGTAATAACTTGGAAATGTGCTTGTTGGCCTAAGAAACTCATCTATGTTTTGGGTTGGCCCCAGTAGGACTGAACTCATACGTGCACATAATATTCTGTCAGCAATCAACCTGATATAAACCATGTAGGGCTCTAAACTCCAGAAGCAGTGGCTCAGAGAGGTAATTCTCTGGGCACTCCTGTTGCCCATGCTTTTGTAAATCAAGTATTTTTTTTTTCTTTTTAAAGAAGATTTGGTAGCTGACTTTGAACTTCATTATATATGCCACAGATGACAACTAACCTATAGCTCTTGATGCTACTACTGTTTTTGTCATCAATAAGCTATTGCTGGGGCTGATGTGATAGTTCAATTGGCAATATGATTGCCAGGTAAGTGTGAGGACATGAGTTCAGGTACCTAGCCTCAATGTAAAAAGCTGATGCTATTGGTATGCATCTGTAATCTTGGTGCTAGGGAAGTAGAAAGGGGTGGGTTGCTGGGGTTTGCTGGCCAGCCAGCCTCGCTTAATTGGCATGCTCCAGATTTGATGAGAGACCCTATTTCCAAAAATAAATTAGATGTCTGCTGTATATATAGAAAAAATTTCATTTTGTGTATGTTTGTTTAATGAACTTACATTTAAAACATACCTACAATATGCTTGGAAACTATGGTCTGCCCTTATCCAAAGTAAAACCCCTCCAGCAGAGGGAACAAGCAGGCAGGAAGCCAGACTATATAGGATTTCCTAGTAGCCCAGGATGTTCAATATGAGAACAGCAATCCCATTCAATCATCATTTTATTTCAAATGAGTTCTTTGCTTTAAAAGCAAAACAAAAACATTAATCAATTTATAAATTTGATAGATACTGAAACGTTTTAAATGAGCCAGAGAATCTTACAATAGCAAACTGGGACTTGTTAATCAGTTAAATATGGAAACAGGGTGGGACAACCTTTGCACGATTCCTGAATATAAAAACCACTGATTGTATAATAGTAACTCATTTTCTTAGTTAGAGTTTTACTGCTGTGAACAGACACCATGACCAAGGCAACTCTTATAAGGACAACATTTAATTGGGGCTGGCTTACAGGTTCAGAGGTTCAGCCCATTATCAGCAAGGCAGGAACATGGCACCCTCTAGGCAGGCATGGTGCAAGAGGAGCTGAGAATTCTACATCTTCATCTGAAGGCTGTTAGCAGAATACTGGCTTCCAGGCAGCTAGGATGAGGGTCTTAAAGCCCATACCCACAAGGACACACCTGTTCCAACAGGTCCACACCTTCTAATAGTGTCACTCCCTGGGGCAAACACATACAAACCATTACATTCATCTTCCATAATATTCCATCTTACCTCACTGCAGAAGGACAATCTCCTGCTGGCCTTGAAGAAGAGCAAACAGAGATATGAACTGCCCATGGAGAGGGCCATGTGGTAGGCAAGCGTGGCAGACTTCTAGAAACTGAAGAGTTCTCCAGATGGCAGCCAATAAGCAACTGATGGCCTGGGGACTATAACCACTAATACCTGGGTTCTGCCCCTTAAAACTCTGAACTCTCAAGGCCAGCCTGGTCCACATAGTTCCAGAACAACCTGAGCTACACAGTGAAACCCTACCTCAAAAAAGCAAAAGCAACAACAAAACACTGAACTCAGATTTAGCTAGGAAATAGCTGGATTCCTAACCTGAAAACTGAAGCCTTAAATGTGGATGCTAAATAAATATGGGATGGGGTGTCATCCCATGTTTGTGATATTTGGTTACCCAGTAATAAAAAGCCTAATCTACAATCTATTTCTGGTTTCTTCCTTAATCTTAAATGAAATTCTTTCCAGTATAACTCTGTACTCACACACACACACACACACAGGCACACACACACACACACACAGGCACACGCACATGCACTCACACTCACACTCCCACACCTCTTAATGTGTTATTAAACAAAGACACTGATCAATCGCTTCAGCTGTACAACTCTCTGAACTTCTCACACCCCTATATTTCCTGGCAAACCTTCCTAAGACCATGGAAATGTTTTCATCAGGACCTTGCTAAGCAAAGTTAACACCTAGGTTTTAGAGTTCCTTTATCAGAATGGAAGTTTTAAGTTTCCTCTATGTATGCTGTCTGTTTTTATGTTGCTCTTGGGTTTCATGGAGGCAAGTAATGTCTGAAATAACCTATACTGATGCTAAATAAATATGCCTGTCCTATTAATTTTCACTAAAGGCTGGAGTTAATCTAACACATTGTTTGGCACAGACCAGGGATATAATAGCGCTAGTATAGAGTTTCTTAGTAAGTAAAATAATGGGATAAATAAGGTCTCTCATAAATTATGTGCTGAAGTGACAAGCCAGCCAGAGGGAGGAATTATGGAGGATCACATTTGTAATAACTGGATAGAACATGTGTAGAACTCCCTTCTACTTTCAGGCGCGTGTGTGTCCTACAGATTTTAATTAGGAATGCTTGCATGATCATGGGTGGGAGGTTATTTATTGGAATTTCTTCTCAGTTACATCACTGAAGAAACTGGCACCTCTTCCTTCAGCCACCATCAAGTGTCAATAGTCCCTCAGGAAGGAATGGGGCCATGCCAGGCAGTGGTGGTGCATGCCTTTTATCCCAGCATTTGGGAGGCAGAGGCAGGCGGATTTCTGAGTTCAAGGCCAGTGTGCTCTACAGAGTGAGTTCCAAGACAGCCAGGGCTATAT
>NC_045030.1:157061099-157064710 GCF_008632895.1 Mastomys coucha
GTCCCTTTTCTATGATGAAGTACTCGAATTCCTAGTCTTGTGCATGCCTTGTGTGAGTAACTGCAGCTACAGTGAGTTCATAAGTAAAATAACTACATCAAGTTGAAAAGATGCCCTTTGGAACCCATTATCCCATCCTCTAGCTTTTTTCTTCTTTCTAGCTCTTCTTCCATGATGTTCCCCGAACTTTGAAGAGATTGGTACAGATGACCCACTAACTGCCATCTATTCCAATAAAATGCTTCTTGGATGAAGGGTGAGAGCAACATATGTCTACGGATATAGATATTAGTATTTAGAAAGGAGTTTTTATCAAAATGACCACAGTGTGCTTCCCCTAGGTCTTAAGATCTACCCAGCCATCAGCTCTTGGCCAGATTTATAGTACTAGACATGTCTTCCACTCCCCATGGAGTAGGCCTTGAATCCAATCAGAAAGTGGTTGCTTACCTCCACATCACTCATACACACCGTTATTGCACCAATGGGCAATTCTTGCCAAGCCGTTGATTATTTTAGCTCTTAGAATCCTCAGCTGGGAAAGACTGTTGATGACTTTTCTCCCACAGCAACCTGAATAGCTCTTTCCAGTACCATGAAAACATCAATGAGAGGAGAGTCCCTTGGCCTTGGGAAGGCTTGATGCCCCAGTGTAGGGGAATGCCAGGACAGGGAAGCTGGAGTGGGTGGGTTAATGAGCAGAGAAGGGGGGATGGGAGAGGGGGGAGTAAAATTTGCAATGTAAAAAAAGAAAACATCTAATAAAAAAGAAAGCTAGTCAGGAAGAAGGAAGCTTCTAGTTCAGTTCTAGCTTGATTTCTCCATGTCCTATGACCCAACTATGTGGTTTCTTCAGCAACAGAGGCTTATCATCCAGTTCTAGCAGGAAACTAATAGCAGTAGCAATAGTCTTCAGTGTTTTGGGGGCCTCTAGGGTCTACCTGACTAACAATATTTAGTTGTCCACATCTGGCACTGGAATTTTTTTGTTTAATACCCCATGGCAAGGCATATTAGTGTAAATATTACATTTACCATATCTTACACTTCACTTTTGTTCAGTTTATCCCAAATCATCTGAATAAATTACCCAAATCTATTCCATTGCTCTCTGAATTATCAATATAGATGAGTGATCAAATCTTAATAATTAGATGATCTGAAGCTTCAATTTGCAGAATGAAAAGTCTGCTTCCTCAGAAATCCTATATTCTCATTAGCCTTTTAAATTGTCCAGTCTTATCTGTTTTCCTGATTCATTTGTAAAACAGCTACCTATGTAATGATCTTTCTGTGGTAAACAAAATAGCTGCAACACTTGTCGTTAAGGAACTTTCAGTATCATACTATAAAGTGATAAGTTGCACATTGAAAGTATTGTCTCTAACTATGATAAAAGAAGATGTAGGCACTGTTCTGAGAAAATAGAACAGGAACCGAAGTTAGACTTTGGAGTTATGCATAGTAGTCAGCTTCCTGTTGCCATAACAAAACACTTGAGGCAAACTAACTTTATAAAGAGGTTTATTTAGCTCCCAGCTCTGGATTTTTTTTAAAAGTTTGATATATTTATTCAGAAAAGCAATTCAACTGCAGGAGCATGATCTTTTGAGTGGAAATCCAAAATCTTTTAGTCAGCAATCCTGTTGATTCCAACTTTCAGCATCCTGATGAGATTCTCTTGTCTGAAGCTTTTCATGCATTCAGGTACTTTACACGATGCCTGGTGTGGTCAGTTATGAAGGTTGCAGCTATGAAGTAGTAGCTATGATCATAACCCTGTTGTAGCCTAAGAACAACAGGGATTTTCTTTTTTGTGCAGGCAGCTATGAAGTTATCAGGGAGTAACTGCCCATTTGAAAGAAACTAGTCATCTTTTCCTTGATCAATTAAGATGTCAATCTGGGAACCCCAGAGTTCAGAGCTGTTCCTCACCAAGGAGAAGAATGGCAATGGCTCTAAAACAGATTTCCAGCAACAGATGCTTTGGCGGGCTCCAGAAAGTTTTCAAACATAGCAGTGTTAAGCTGAAATGTAAAATGAAATTTGCTGTCTACCTACCATCCCAGGCTGAGAGTGGAAAGTGCCCTGCACTTTACTTGCTCTCTGATTTAACTTGCACAGAACAAAATTTCATATCAAAGTCTGGTTATCAGCAAGTTGCCTCAGAACATGGCCTCATGGGCATTGCTCCCGATACCAGCCCCCGTGGCTGAAATATTAGAGAAGATGACAGCTGGGACTTTGGCACTGGTGCTAGGTTTCACATGAATGCCACCGAAGATCCAACTCTGGAGTTTTAAGGCATAATTCCAGAATGAGCTTGGGGCTTAGTGAAGCCTCATGGCAGAATCTATTACGGTGGTGAGAACCAGGGTGAAAGCTAGAGAGTACCACAGCATAGGGAACTATAGAATGATTCAAGCTCAGATTTTAGGCCTATTCTTCCTCATAAGAATTCAGGGATCCCACAAGAGAAACTAGAAGCTCTCTCACAGACAGCTACTCTAATTATCTAAGAACTTCTTTCTAGTACTCAAATCATTTTCTTACTAATTTTTTTTCATATAATATATTTCGGTTTTTTTTCTCCCCACCCAACTCCTCCCAGATCCCCCTCTGACTCAATCTACCCCACTTCATATTCTCTCTGTCTCTATCTCTCTCAACAACAACAACAACAACAACAAAATAATAATCAAAACAAAGAGCTAATAAGGACAGAAGTGGAGAAAAAAATAAATCACACACTCAAAAAGTCTGTTTTGTGTTAATCAAATACTCCTGGGCATGGAACCTGCCCTGGAATGTAGTCAATATCTATAGTGACATTCCATTGGAGAAGAGAAAATTAATTTTAGGACCCAAATTTTATACATGCATACCAGTACCCAACATTACAATACTAGAAAACACCTTCCAACTCTTGAAACTCCAGGAGACTACCTGTTAGCCACTAAGCAAGGTAAGCATCCTAGGGGGAACATCTTATGTAAAACACCCTTCTTTTCAGCTAAAAACTATTCAGCAGAAGCTAAGCACACCCAAAGGCTCCATGACCTTGAGCTGAGCATGTGCAAAAATGCACCTATCTTTCCTTCTTCAATTTACTTTAAACTGAGAATGTTCAAGAAGGTGCTCATCTTCAAACTTCTTTCCAATTTGAATATGTATGAATTGTCCCAGTAAAAACCCCCTCCCCTTGCTGCCTTTGTTCTAGGAGGGCATTGTATTGTAAATAGCCACCATTCTGTTTACATCTACTGAAGGTAACAAATTTCCCTCCATTTTCTAAATTCTTAGTTATGCTGTGAACCCATTGCATTTGATTATACATACTGAAGCATTATGTAAATGTGTATATAAATATGAACAAAGACAAAGCCAAACTTTGGAAAAGGTGGGGCAAGTTTTGTTGTTAGTGATCTGTGGAGAGTTAGCCCTTTAAATCACATTTTCCTCAATATTATGGTTTTTTAAACCTGAACAGCCCTAGTGCCAATGAGATGACTCAGAGATTCGATGTGCTTGCTGAAAATTCTGATAATATGAATTTCATCCCTGGGTCTCATATAGTAGGAGAAATGATTCCAGCAACTTGTGACATGTAC
>NC_045030.1:157064812-157067186 GCF_008632895.1 Mastomys coucha
AAGAAAAACAAAACAAAACAAAGAAATGACAACAATAGAAAAAGCAAAATGTAATGAAAAAAAAAAGTTCTTCCTGTCATTGCTTGGTCAGCATCATAAGATAAAATTGGAGAGTAAAAAGTTGTTCTCAGGAACAACTGCTAGAATGGCTAGAGCCAAGGGAATCCTGGTTAGAAATTTCATAACAGCTTTCTCAAGCCACCACAGAGGAATTGAGAGCATCAAAGATAACTTGGCGAACAACATGTTCAGAATGTTCGGAATACTCATAAAGTCATTTCCTTAAATTACTACAATTTGCATGAGAATTCTCCATGCAAATATTCGTGGTGCTTTCTACCACAGATGTATTTTAAATTTTGTTTTGAAATATTCTTAATTGACTTAGTGATTCCCTGGAGTGTCTCTTTTTAGGATTCTATATATTACTTGATTACTGGCTCAGAATCTAACCAATGCTAAAGAATTTTTAATTGTTTTTTTTTTTTTTGTACTTTTAACTTTTTGTCTGATGAGAAATAACTTTAAATTCCAGAGGAAATTTTTGAAACGTGGATGGCCCAGTGGTAGGCATTATTCTGCTTAATTTAAAAAGAAAATAAAACAAATTCTTGGGGGAGGATGAGGGAGGTGGAATTTGAAAATGATAAAAGCAAAAAACCAAAATGGCAAGATCAGATTGCTAACACGTTTCCTTGTGAAGATCTAAACAGTCTTCTGTTTGTTTTTCATTCTCATTGTTGTTTGTTTTTTATTTTACTGATGAGTGGCATCTGGACTAATATGGGAAAATCAGGGAATCTTCTATACCTACACCTTTTGCATGGTTTCTTGGAGGTTGGGGTGGGGGTTGTTTGCCTTAGAGAAAAATGAAAGAACAACTCAAGATCTTCCCAGTCCATTGAACGTGTTTGAGCTCTTCCTTCCTTCAATCCTTCCTTCCTTCCATCCTTAGTCTTTTGCTCTTTCTCTTGACTCCCTTACACAAACAACTTCAGTGAGTTGGTATTGGAAGATAACCAAGAAGCTCCCTCCTATGTTTCCAAGTGAAAAGCACCAGGACTGACTTGAAAGGACTGAACAGACAGACTCACTTTCCCTGTGTTCTTTGCCCCCACAGGTCAATTTCCCACTTCCCTGTCCATCTTTACTCTGTCCCTGATTTAAAGCAGTTGTGGAACAGAACAACCTTAGTTTTAATGTGAGGACAGAGCAGTGAATGTGGGGAGAGAGAACAGAATCGGCGGAGTAGAGGATGATAGGGAGGAACATGGTGTAGTATAAGGATTACTTAAGAGTCTTCAGAAGGCCAGAGAGCTCCTGTATAAGACAGCTCTTATTTAGGCCAGTACAACCTTGCCTGATAAGGGAATATCCTTCACATTCTTATGTTTTATTTCTCTAGTATAACAGATAATGAGAAGACATATCCCTTACATCTTGTGAGTCTTCTAAATGTGTTTACAACTAGTACTGGAAACATCTCTAAAACTAGTTATCAAAGCCAAAATAGGAAAAAGCTATTATGAAATTTCTAACTGGGATTAGGGATGATTAAAATATAAGGAATAAATTTAAATAGCAAATAATAATCTAGAGGTCTAGACAGAGTAGTATAATGCTGTCAGATAGTTCTTATGGTTTGAATTGGGAGTAAGAATTTATTTGCTGATGGTCATAAAACCAGATAGAGTCTTTGGAAGTTCAGGTAGATACTTGCTTATCCTAGTTGGATTCACAAAATGATACCAAAGAACCATGGAATTTAAGCCACTTAGGGTGACAACAGCATTGGTAGATTCTTACCCAGGAAAACATGTACACACACACACACACACACACACACATACACACACACACACACACACACTTTATTTCCTAGACACGATGGTGAGATAATTTCCAAACACTTAGGTAATTGTGTCATATCATAGTCCTTAAAGAAACTAGCCTCCCATACAAAACCTAGGAAAGAAATCAGAAGCCATAGATGCAAGCATCACCAACAGAATGCAAGAGATAGAAGAGAGAATCTCAGGTTCAGAAGATACCATAGAAAACATTGATACAACAAAGACAATGCAAAAAGCAAAACATCCAGGTAATCCAGGACACAATGAGAAGACCCAACCTAAGGATAATAGGTATAGAAGGGAGTGAAGACTCCCAATGTAATGGGCCCGTAAATATCTTCACCAAAATTATAGAAGAAAACTTCCCTAAACTAAAGAAAGAGATGCCCATGAACATACAAGAAGCCTACAGAACTCCAAAGAAAGAATTTTAAAAGCAGTAAGGGATAAAAGGCAAGTAAAATATAAAGGCAGGCCTATCAGAATTACGGCAGATTTCTCACCAAAGACTATGAAAGCTA
>NC_045030.1:157068386-157077157 GCF_008632895.1 Mastomys coucha
TTTAAATGTTAACAAATTCAGATAAATTAAAATCATGTAACTTTTCTCATCATAATGCAATAAATGTTAAAAAAAGAAAAAGAAACTAGCCTCCCGATTGGAGTATGCTGCTGTCACAATTAGTTTCAAGACTGGTTGTGCATTCATATTGGGTATTAGTCAAGATCAAACTCCCATCCCCCTTTTTTTCATATAGTATTCTCAAATCAAAAGGAAGTGATCATATACAAAAAAGACTTGTTAATTCAACTAACTAAAAAAGGTTCTTGCGGTAATTTACAGAACTGAATCAGAATATGCAAAACAAGTAAAACACATGTTAATGATAAAAATAACTTGCTTTCTACTCATCATGGTTCTTAGTTGGGACAGACATCAGAACAAATGACAGATCAGGAAGAGGAAAACAGAAATGTTATTAACACTTTATTTAGGGTTATTATTGCTGTGATGAAACACCATGAATAAAGAAAGAAGTGTGGGAAGGAAAGGGTTTATTTGGTTTATACTTCTACAATCACAGTCCATCATTGAAAGAAATCAGGACAGAGACTCAAACAAGGCTAGAACCTTTCTTATAGAACCCAGGATCACCAGCCCAGGGATACCACCACTCACAAAAGTTGGGCCCACTCTCATAAATCACTAATTAAGAAAAAGTCCTATAAGTTTGTCTACAACCCAACCCTCATGAAGGCATTTTCCCACCCCAAGACAGGGCTTCTCCATATAACAGTCCTGGCTATCCTGGAAGTCACTTTGTAAACCAGGCTGGCCACAAACTCACGAAGATTCTGGAGGCATCTTCTTAATTAAAGTTCAGCCTGTGTCAAGTTGACATAAAACTACCCAGCACATGTATATTCCTCATATATAAATAGAATATTCAGAAGAACAAATAAATATCTAAGAAGTGACTTTAAATTCATGATTAAATATCACACTCCACAAGTGTAGGGAAAAGACAGTCATGATGGGGTGATCAAGAAGAAGTAGTAAAGAAGAGCAGGGTTTGTTATGAAGAGTTAAGTCAGCACCTTCTCAAGGGAAAAACTCCAGTGAGTTGAAGTCATCCTTCTCTTTCTGGTACAGAGAGTACCAAACATTCTTCCAAACACAGATTTCCTTTAGATTCCCCTCTTAAATAGTGTAACTTCTGCTGTCTTTTGATCTTCTCCTGTGTCTGCAGTTTGAAAAAAATCCCTGTGCTGAAAAGATATGTCTGAAGTGTGCATATTCTGAATTTTCCTATAACCACATATTTTTGGATTCATTGATTTTTATTTTATGTTTATAAGTGTTTGCTTGCATGTTTATATGTGCACCATGTAAGTGTAGTACTCATAGATGCCAGCAGATGGGACCACATTTCCCTGAAATTGGCGTTCCAGATGGTGATGAGCTGCTTTGTAGGTGGTAGAAAGTGAACCTGGGTCCTCTGCAAGAGTAATAAAACTTTTCCCTAACATCTTAACCATCTTTTTAGTACTATTTGAGATTGTATAGATGTAGTCTTCTATAGAAGCCTATATTTGGAATCATGCAAAGGACCAGGGATGATGACACAAAGACAAACAGATCCTATTGGAGAACTGAGAAGAGTCTAGAAGCCCAGAAGCATAAGCCAGAACCAGGTTCTGTACCTTTCATCTATTTGCCCTTCATCTCTGATGATCTCAGACTTTTATTGTGTATTGACATCATTGTCTCTTACTACAGACAATAGTGCTAAGCATGGTAAATTAAACAGTATTCAACAGTTTTTGGTATATATCCCAATACAAAATGAAATTCTATCAGTATGTATGGAATGGAGCAGAAGTTTTACATTGGAAAACATAAAGGAAGATGTGAACAGACCAGGGGCAGACAAGGATAGCTACCTGAGTTTTTACACATTTCCCATCCCCCCTACTATCAAAGAATGTATTGTTCCTGAGGACAAGTCACATTAACTACCATCAACAATGGAGTTAAAAATTTCTATCAGGTGATATCAACTATTAATATAATCAGACTCTGGAGTGTTAAAGGGATAAGCTGAGGCTCCTGGCAAAATCATTACAAAACTTATTATCTTGATGGACACCAGAATGACAGTGGAGGTACAGAAACAAAGAAATGGAAAGTGCACAGTGCATGGAGATCATCCTCCCAGTCTGTCAGATTATTGATGAGGAATCAGGGGCTCCGGGGAAGTACTGTGTCAAGACACTTTCCTAGGCTTGCAAGGAAAATGGAGAGGATCAGAACATAGATCTTTTGCCACTCAGCCTGGATTTTCTTCCTTCTGGGAGATAAGAAGGTACATTTTCTACTTTTAAAATGAAAGAACTCAGAGCAAGATGTTGAGACGTGTACCTATGATCCCAGAATCCAGGAGGTTGAGGCAGGAAGATCACTATGAGTTCCATGCCTGTGCTATACAGAGTGTATCTCACAAAAATAAATGAATGAATGAATGAATGAATGAATGAATGAATGAATAAATAAATAAATAACTGAAATAAGATACAAATGAAGCAAGGAAGAATGTGGAACATTACCTTTCTTTATGAAAACTGGTTGGTTAGCCACAGAAAATTTCATTCTTTCAGCATGACACCAACTGCATATGTCTTCGGAATCAAGCTAAATACACCAAAGGAGTCCCTTTCCGTCATGGAAATTTGCTTTACTCAAAGTACAGGAATGAAGACTTTTACAGTTCAAATAGAAGGAGAGGAGGTACTGTTTTGAAAAAAAAGATGCTATGACCAGTAGAAGTTTATCTAATTTTAAAGTAGTATAAAATTTAAAATGTCCAAACCCCACAATGCTTTATTTATCTATTGGCTTTCTCATAACTTTTTTTTTTTGCAAGAAAAAAGTACATAGCAGATTTAAATCATGGAACCAAGTGTACACATTGGAAAAGGCAAGTCTAATAAAATATTGCTCTTCTCCGACAAGGAAGGATAAATGAGAGCAGGATATGGCAGGCAGAAGTATTTGTTTTCCCACAAACTTCAGTAAGATTCACTGTAGATCGATTTCTTTTAATACAGATTTTTAGAGAAGGCTTTTTCTTTTTATAAAAGTTAAGTTTTAATATCGCAGACATGATTTCTGACATAGAGAACTTAGTTTGAAGTTAATATTGGTCCAATTTATACTCATGCCAATCACAAGGACTGCTTAGTTAAACTCAATGAATACATATATTTAAAGCTTCCTCCGCATGCAAGGCCTTTTGAGGATAAAAAGATAAGGCCATGCATGCCACAGACCATTGTATATTAACTTTCAGGTGGAGTGGGAAGAGAGGAAGAGGCAAAAAATCATAATCATCTACCTTCATAAAAGAAGCAGTGTAGTCTAAGGTACAGATAAGAGACTAGAACCAGTGACACACATAGAAGTGCAGGAAATCAGAGAAGAGATAACAAACATGCCCTAGTGTGTCTGGGGAAGTTTCCACAGGTTTGAGACCAAGATACCATTGAGCCATTCTGACAGCTTTCATCCTTTTCCTGGGCAGGTAGTCTCCTTGGGCAAGGATCTGCTGTTGTTGCAGAAATAAGCCTGATCTTCACACTAGACAGATGGACAGACAATGTGGTGGCGTTACATCGAGCTGGGAGATTTTTGGCAGTTACAACCAATAAAAGGATGAGATATTATGTAAGGGTCAAGCCTCTTCATCTTTGGATGAGGGATTGCCTATGGCACCCCCTGAGGTCAGATTTTGACAGGAACTACGTGCTAATTAACATATTGTATATACACTTTCTGTCTGACTTCTTAATCTCCCCCATACCCCTGCCTGGAATGATTTGTGGGATTCCTCCAAATAAGCCACTCATATTCAAATCTTTGCCTCATATCTTTATTCTGGGGGTCTAGCCTAAGAAAATATGAAAATGTATTGGAATTTTAAGGAATGATGGTGTTTTTAAGTGATTAAGTTTGGGGGTGGTTATGTGGCAAAAGCTGACAGGCACAAGTCAAAGATTCAAAATAATTAAAATTGTTACTGGGGTAGAAGGAAAGGCAATGGATGCTAAGTCTCGAATGTTCCTCAGGGATCTGGATTAGGTGGAGGCCTTATATAATCTGATTGTTAAGTCTTACCCCCATAGTTATGATTCAACTGATTGGAGTTCAAGAATTGTTCTTCTTTTGTTTCTTGCCCTATCTTTTCCTCTCCTTCCCTCCCCTTTCTCCTTCTCCATTTCCTTTCCCTTTACCCCTCCCTCCCTTCCTGCTCCCTCTTTCTTTTTCTTTCTTTTGTGGTGCTGGGAACTAAACTCAAGGATCCAAGAACCTAGGGGACCAGGGGCCCAGGGTCTCAAGTTCTCTACCACTGATATATATATACCAATCCCCAAGACTTTTTCATTTCTGCTAAAGTTTCCAAAAGATGCTATGGTTATGGTATATGGGCCACATTTTAGGAACTACTGCTGTAGAGCTAGAAAGATGGATCTGCAGCTAAGGGCACTAGATGCTTTTCTAGAGGACCAAGGTTTGAGTTCTAGCACCCACATGGAAGCTCACAACTGACTCTACCTCTAGTCCCAGGATATTCCACACCCTCTTCTGGTCTCCTTGGGCACCAGCCTTGTACATGATATAGACATATATGGAGACATAAAATAAATTAATTAAAAATTTTCAAAAGAACCCCTTCTGGATCTGGGGAGACTGCTCAGTGGTTAGGGGCACTTACTTGTTGCTTTTGCAGTGGACCTGAGTTTGGTTCTTAGCACCCACATAAAGGCTCACAACCACCTGTTAACCGAAGTCCAGGAAATCTAATGCATTTATAGCCTTGTGAGAACCAGATACACACATATTGTACGTGCATACATGCATACAGATATTCATACATACACATAAAATAAAATAAATGTTTAAAAAGAGAACCACTTCTGTGAATATAGATATGTCCATAGGCCAATGCAATGGAAGTAGTTCCCCAGCTGACAAAAACTAGCATATAGAGGGGTTTTATCATTTTTTAAAAATAGGACAGTGTTCAATTCTTAATAATATTACTGAGAGATCTTATAGAATGAAGACCAAAGAACCATGATGAGTCATTTTTGTTTGTTTGTTTTGAGACAGGGTCTCACAATGTAGCTCCAGGTGTCCTGGAACTCATTATGTAGACTAGGTTGTCCAGGAACTCACAGAGATCTGTCTGATTCTGCTTCCCAAATTCTGGGACTTCAGGTGTGCACCACCATGCCCAGCTTATAATTGGATTTTAAATATTATGACCAGTTGAGTTAATGACAGCAGTTTGGGTGGCGCGGTAGAATTCAAGGCTGGTTTGTAGCCAACTAAAGCAAGAATGGGGGTTGAGAAAGAGACGATAACTCAAGCAGCTGCCACAGTGTAAAATACCAGGAACAAAAGGCAAAGACAGCTGGGCAGTGGTGGCGCACGCCTTTAATCCCAGCACTTGGGAGGCAGAGGCAGGTGGGTTTCTGAGTTCGAGGCCAGCCTGGTCTACAGACTGAGTTCCAGGACAGCCAGGACTACACAGAGAAACCCTGTCTCGAAAAACAAACAAACAAACAAACAAAACAGGCAAAGACAGAAGGAGTCAAGAGGGCTTTTCATTTGGAGTAGGAAACTAAGAGTAATGAAATGGACTTGCATGCTCATGATAAAACTCCAGTGAGGAGGAGAACAGTCCTAGAGTCACTTAGAGTAAAAGGCACAGAACACATCAGATAGTCCATGAAAATTATTTGTATACCTCATGCCTAGACAAAAGCGGTAACGACATATGCTAGTATATTAGCACTCAATAATTCTCCAGTTTTGTTTTTGCTTTAAATAACTATATTCTAGTTATTTCTAGGAACTCATGGGAATTACTTGTACCCAAACATGGCTAGAAATTCTTTAGTATAAGAGAGAAAAAGTATACCTTTTCCTTGCCTATAACAAGGCTCAGCCTTGAAGCTTCTATAACAAAAAGGAGAAAAGTATACCAATTTAACTTCTATTAAGACTTTTTATCTATAACTTTTTAATAATAAAGTTTAAAATAATTTCTTTTTGAAGATCCAACATAGGTCTTCAGAGATGGCTTAATGGTTAAGAGCACTAGTTGTTCTTCCAAAGGAGTAGGATATACTTTCCAGCACCTGCAAGAAAGGTAGCTGACAACTGTCTGTAACCCTAGTCACAGGAGATCTGATACCCATTCCTGGCCTCTATAGGCACTGCACACACGTGGTGATGCACAGACATACATATAAGCACAATGCCAATATATATAATTTTTTAAGTTTGAAAAACATTTTAAGAGATTTAATGTAGTAATCTTTTTTGTGACGTCAGAACCTTCAGCAAGAGGCTTTGGTGAGATGAAGAAATGTATGTATTTCTATAGTTATGCTAAAGTACAATTGGAGGATGAAACAGTGTGGTCCAACAGTAAAAACCTGGGGAGGGGAGGACATAGAATAAGTGTGTGGGCTTGGGATTCAGCTCAGTGGTAGAGCATTTATCTAGCAGGCTCCAGGGTTCTACCCCAAGCACTGAAAATTAAGCACCAATCAGATTCTTAATGGCACTCTTTTTTCTTGGCATAAAACAGGACATTTGTCAGAAGACTACATTCGAGGGAGAATGGGGGAGAAGTCAGAGACAAACTTGCCTAGGTTTGTAGCTGTTTCAGGGAAGACAGATGAGGGGAAAGTAAATATGCCCTCTGTGCTCCTGCTGTTTTGCCAAATGTCAAGGTTTCTTTGTTTGAGGCAGTGCATCCTAAAGCCAATCAATAGTAGGGGCTCACTTCTGGAAAGCCACCTGAAGTCTCCACTGCCATCTACTGTGTCCAGTGGTCTGTACTGGTACCCAGGTTGCATTCACACTGGAGTTTCACTGTGGAAAGAACAGGCTTCAGTTTTAGCTTTAGCAGAATTTTAAGATCTACCCTTTAGTGGTTCATGAAATATGACTATTATAAAGAGAGTCTTATAAAAATTGTCCATCCAAAACTGTTTGTGTGAGAGCTGCCTAAATGCAATGTCTGGTATATTTTCAGTGGTTGAATTTTACATTTGCTTTGGTTTTATTTTATTACTGAGAGAATATTGTTGTTTCTGGTTATCTTTGATTGAAGAGTATTTCCTTCCCCTCTTCTCCCCCCCTCCTATTCTTCTACTTGGTTTGGTATTTTCAGACAATGTCTCATGTGGCTCAGGTTAGTTTTGAACTTGCTATGTATGTGAGGATGACTTTGAACTTCTGATCTTGCTGCCTCTACCTTCCTAGGGCTAGGACCCTGCTTGAATATTTTAATTTGGCAACGATTTTGAGAAGGCTAGGTGATCGTGTGTGTGTGTGTGTGTGTGTGTGTGTGTGTGTGTGTATGTGTGTGTGTGTGTGTGTGTGTGTATGTGTATGAAAGGGAGAAATATAGAGAGAGTATGTTAAAAGTTGCTGATAAGATTCATATAAACTTGCTCCTGTCTATAGTCTAAGAAGTAAAATAGAGCTTTGTCCTTTTACTTACACTGGGAGAGGGGAGGCAAATCAACAAAAGATTTGCATGAAAATATCATAGTGAAAACCATTGCTTCCTATGCTTATTTTAAAAATTAATTTTAAAAAGGAGTGTACCTGAATAATACATGAAGAAACATAATTCCCACTCCTCGTTTCACCTGGCTAAGTTTCCTGCTTCCAAGCTTTTCCTCATCATTTCTTATTCTTGAAGAGTCTTTGTTAATTCCCCAATAGATTAAGCCACATGAAGCAGCTTGCAAGAAGTTTCCTTCTTTCTCTAAAATAATTCAAAGGTTGGTAGTCCAAGAACAGTACTACAGACCTGCTCCATGAAGACACCAACCAAGCAGCTCTCTTCCAATAGTCAGCTTTCATACTCCATGCTGTTCTTATGTCCATGGGCTAAGATGATCTGACACCTTGATGACATTCAAATCAACAAAACAGAGGAAGATAGAGAAAGGGTTGGCTTTGAACATTCCTCCTTCCATAAAGGACAGACTGCATGAATATAGAGGTATTTCTGGTCATTACACTAGCTACAAATTCATCAGATGATCACATTTGGCACCATGTAAAATATAATCTTTATTTCGGCAGGCCATGCAGTTGGCTAAAAAACAATACACAAATTCATAAAGGCTATCCTTTCTCTTTTAAGTGTGAAACTTCATACTCTCTATGAGGCATATTAAGAGTATGGTAAGAGAATACAAAATGGAGAACCAATGATTGATAAACTTGTTTGCTCTAAAGCTTTCAGGTTTGGGTGGGCTTGATTCCAAGATCTCAATCAAGACTCTGCTGTTAAGAAATTTGCAGGAAAATGGATGGAATTAGAAAATGTCTTATCCTAAGTAAGATACTCCAGGCTCAGAAAGACAAACCCATTTCTCTCATATGTAGATTGAAGCTTCTGATTTCTATATGTTTATGTGTGCAAGAGTGAGTTCGTGTCGAGGTTAGGAAACTAGAAAGGGGACTATAAGGATGGGAGAGAGGAGGCTATAAGGAATGGGGAGGGGGGTGGGCCAGGGTAATGCAACACTTTCAACAATGAAAGTAGAAAGGAAAATACTAGAAACAGAAGGTTACAGTTTTGGAGGTGGGGTCAAGAATATGAGGGAGAGAAGCAGGGAGGAAAGGGATGATTAATTGAAATTAATTATGCATGAAAATACCATTAAAAAACTCTGTTTCTTCCGGGACTGGAGAGATGGCTCAGATGTTAAGAGCATACTTATACTGTTCTTGCAGTG
>NC_045030.1:157077167-157094087 GCF_008632895.1 Mastomys coucha
TACACATAGCTGAAAGTAAAAATAAATCTTTTTTATAAAGGAAGCCTGATGTTTTGAATGCTAATTAAAAGTAAAATGTAAAATAAAAATTCTCAGGCTAGTAAATAAAATTAACTGACAGAGCCTGAAGTCTTCTACATACAATGTTCAGCGTTTTTCTGGTTATCCTGTCTCTCTGCTGCTAAACAGCAGCACAAAAGTATGACTTTGCCTAATATAGACTTTCAAAGTTCCACCGGGCTCCAAATTCTATGAGCCTTGGTTTATAACACAGCAAAACCCCAAACAACCCTAGTTTAACACAGATCAAAGTGTGCTGGTTCAAGACAGACAACCAAGGCCCTGGGTTTTAAGCAAAGATGTATTTTAAGGAAAGTACAGAGAACCTAACTCTACCAATATTACATATATTACTTGTTTCATTCTCCTATTCTCTAAAAGAATAGAACAATGGAGTTTATTGAAGTAGCTGTGGTCTGAAGTAGTCCAATAATGGCTGTTTCCCAAGAGACTGGCCAAGAACTCAGTAGTTGGTCAGTCTATGAGACTGGATGTCTCAGCTGTCAAAATCTGGTGCTAGAGTACTGAGAATTCCTAGAGAGCTATTGGTCTTTGGTGTATGCTGGAATCCCAAAGAAGTAGATTTCTAAATCAAAGGAATGCTCCAGAATACTATAGAATGCGTCAGAATATTCCAGAATAGATGAACTAGTCAGTGGGAGTGAGGGGACCAAGGGATAAAGCAAAAGTTTCCTTCTTCAATGTCTTTTACCTGAGCTGCCACCAGAAGATGTCGGCTAGATTTCAAGTAGGTCTTCCCACCTCAAAATAATTTACTCAAGAAAATATATCCCTTCACAGACATGCCCAGCTGCTTGGGTTTTACTTAATTCTAGAACTAGACAAGTTGGCAGCTAAGATGAGCCATCACATTCAGATTTTAGAAAAAAAGAACACAGAAGTCATAAGTGGGGCTAGAGCTGGTCTGGCTTCTAATTTGAAGAATCAAAGGAAAAACACTAGAGGGACTGTTTCTGCTAGTCTTTTTCCTTTGATTCTTCAAATTAGAAGTCAGACCTGCTCCAGTCTCTCTTATGACTTCTATTCCCTTTTCCAGTCCTTTAGAAGTACCTCAAAGATGCAAGCAACCTCACGGATACCCATGAATTCTAGGGACATAAACAGCCACATCTGATCATCAATTGACTTAAGTATATTTATTTAGGGATAATTTGAAACAATATCAAAATACCATGATAGCCAATCAAAAAGTGTTATTTTTTAAAAAATGATTACCATGTTTATTCCAAGTGAGACAGAAATTGCTAATGCAATATTGTCACAAAATTCACATAGTAAGCTTCAAACAGACGGTCCAGTTAAAACTACAGAAAGGGCATTAAAAATATGACAGTTTGTGTCTAAGCAATCAAAGGCTATATATAGTGAGACCGTGGCAAATTGCTCCTTTTTTTCCATTCTCAAAGATGCCGAAATGCTAACCCTTAGCACTAATGCTTACCCTGGAGCCTAGGAAACAACTTTGCATGAGAAAGAAGGAAGGGTTGACTAAAACTTCATGAAGCTCTAAGAGGGTGGCATGCCATTCTGAACAGAGCTGAGGTTCAGAGTGAAAAACAAAGGAAGTTTGAGATTATTGAAGTAGAGACAAATAATATATAAATGTTTATTGTTGCTCATGAAAGCGATATGAAAAAAAGCCAAACTAGTTAAAAATGGAAGACTTTTGTTACTAAATGGCTGTGAGAAATATAATTGTTGTTAATATGGGCAATAAGAGTGATTATCTTCATTCAAGAATGGTGGAGATTCAGTTTTGGATCATGGCCACAGGCTGATTTACAACAGAGAACATTTTGGAAGAAAAAAGATAGTTAGTGTGGTATTTCCTCTCCCTCTTTTAGAAATGAACTTACTGATAAGAATTTTCATGTTGGTAGAAGTCCTGAAGACCACTGGGCCAGTTTGGGGTATAGATATGTACTAGAGAGCTAACCATCAAAACAAAACAAAACAAAACAAAACAAAACAAAAACCACTGGGTGCAGAGATGACCCAGTGTTTAAGAGCACTGGCTGCTCTTGCAGAGGACTCAGATTCAACTCCTAGTACCCATATGATAGTTCCCAACAGCCTATCACTCCAGTTCTGGGAGATCTGATAAATTCTTCTGACCTCTGCAGGCATATCATACATGTTGTCTACAGCCATATATCCAGGCAAAGCACTCACACACTTTAGATCTCTCTCTCTCTCTCTCTCTCTCTCTCTCTCTCTCTCTCTCTCTCTCTCTCTCTCTCTTTCTATCTCTATCTCTTTAAAATAAATAGAAAAGGAGAACTGCTAGAGCTATGTCACTTGGCTGAGGTGTCTTACCAGAAAGGCAGGTGATTAGAGCCTCTCTCTAAACCTATCCTAAATGTATTAAAGTCATGCTTTTTAATATTACAGTAGCTCTAGATCTCAAATTTGTTGAACTTCTTCCCTATTTATATGGGAATCCTTCATGTTTCTATTTTCTTCAATTCCAAGGGCCAGCTGATTCCATTTTATTCTTACTATTAAATTCCAGGTCTTGATTAATGTACTAAATAAAACCAGGAATAACTGTGGTTTTTGTTTATGTTTATAGGGACCCAGCTCACCTAAAGAGACAGTAACAATAGAATGAATACGTATTAAAGAGGGTTTATTATATTGACTTACACAGTACAGGCTGGGTAACATTGGCCATCTCTACTCTGTAGAGCTGAGAACTGTAGCTACTTGGTCTACCTAGTTCTGAAGGTCTGGAGGTTTACCAGAGTCTGGTTGACTTTCAGTCCACCTTGGAAAGCCAACAGAGCTGGGTTGATGGCAAGGAAGAATAGCAGCTTCAGCAACAATGAGAGAGACACACTCACCGGCAAGAAGAGAAGGCAGGTAGCTAAGCAGTCTTGCTTTTTTCCTCAGACCTCCTTCCATCTTGGCTGCTATGAGAAGGGCCTTGCCCACTCTGGGGGAAGATCTTCCCATCTCAATCAGTCCTTCCAGGAAATTCCCTCACAGGTGAGTGTTTCAGTTGACTCCATTCCCATTCAAGTTGACAAGATGAACCATCTAACAGAATATTCATCATTTTGGTGCTGGATGAAAGGTAGGTAGCAAATAAGTGGTAGAGAACAACAGGGCTGGGAGCATAGGTGAGTAGTAGCTTGTACAAATGCCCTGGGTTTCCCAGCACTGCAAAACAATAACATACATAAAGATAGTAAACTTGACTGTGTAGAGCTTTCCAACAAAACATCCATCCATTAGTTAGTGCCTCTTCATCTTAGAAAAACAATTGAGTACTATACTTGAACTCAATACACTATGAATGCATTTACTTGGGCAGAGGAAAGCATCTTCTAAAAGTCACAATCAAAGAAGGAAAGATGTAAAGGCTTATGTAAGGACCTGACATTTAAATGTTAGTACCAAGGCATACTCTAGCTTAGGAGGATCCCCTAGGTGTCAAGATGAGATGTGTAGCTTGTTTAAATGAAAAAGAATCTCGAGGCCATTGAGATGGTTTTGTGGATAAAGGCCCTTAAAATCCCATGCCCTGTGTTGGATTCCTGGAACTCATAAAAAGATGGAAACAAGTGACCCCACAACACTGTCCTCTGGCCTGCACATTTGCTTCTGCAATAATAAAAATAAATACAATTTCCTTATCAACATCATTACTACAGCTGTCACTTCATAACATAGTATTTGAACCACTAGACACTCACATTCAAAAACATTAAGATGAGGTAGACTGTCCTAATCTGTTACATAATCAATAGGCTCTATATCACAGAATACGGTAATGTTAGAAATTCATAAGAAGTAAAACATCATAAAAGATTGTTTACTGTCACAAGATGTGATGAATGACAAGGAAGAGAATTATTAATGGGTACATTATGTTCACTTCAGCAAAAAAAAATAAGCTTCATAGTTTAAATTGCCTTCTTCCTTTCATCTCACAGGGAAAACAAATTTAATATATTCAGGTAAATTTTCTTCCATCTGTGTGCTATAGATGATAAACTTAGGCTAAAGGGATTGTGTGCAGAAAAAGTTTATGCATGCAATTTTAAAGTTATTTTATAGATTATTTCTAAATAGAGAGACTAAAAATAGAAGGAGAATAAGAATTTAACAAAGTAGGACTGATTAGATTTACCTCCCCATCTCCACCCCCACCACAAGCAAGAAAAAGTGAAATTGAATTACAGACATCTTTAAAAAACTGTGTCATGTTCAGGAATGTTTTAAACTATTAACTCACTGTTTGAAACAATTTCCTACAGTGAATCTCTCCTGTTGAGCTCCAAACTTTATTTAAAATAGATACAAGAGAAGATAGTGTTATTATAAAAGTCAAGGTGATTTATGCCCAAACTTGTAAAGGAAGCACAGAACAGAGTTCTGCTGCCTGCTTTACCATGTACCATCTGGGACCTAGTATCTATCTGCCTATGGGCCTGTTTTGGGTTTTCTATTGTGTGTGCTGGAAGATGGAATTAAAGAAAGGCCTTAGGACCTGGGACCTGGCAGTCCAAGCTTGAAAACATCGATACTTCAGATGCTGAAACAGGAGAATTTCAAGTTGAATGCCAGCCTGAGCAATTTAGTGAGAATTTGTCTGAAAAATAAAAGATAAACCTTGAAAATGCTTGAAACAATAAAAACACGACAAAATGAGGAAGTGCTTTCCTAACATACATGAATCCCTAGATTTAATCTCCAATACAGGGGTGGGGGGCTGGGGGAAAGTTTGTCAGCCAAAGGACCACCTTTTTCCCTTTAGGCATATTTTTATTTCACAAAAAATATGTATAAGATGACTTGAGAACATTTTAACACTTATTGGGGAAATTACAGTATTATAACTCAATATTTCTCACTTAAAACAGCTGATTTCATGAAATGTTTGTGTGTATAAAAAGCAATTTCCTTGTATTCAGTTATTCAGATCAAATTTCTGAATGCTTAAGATCATTTATGATTGAGCCCTCTTGTTTCTTCATCTTCATAGTTAATTCTTCAGTGAGTCATGGAAGCTCTACCTTCAAGTAAATTTCCCACATATGGCCACTTCTCATAGCTGCTCCCATCAACATCATGGTCCAGTTGATTCTCTCCTAACTGGCAGAGTCTCCTAACTACTTTCCCCTTTCTACTCCTGTAATCTTGGTTTGTCCTCCAGAGCAGCCTAAAAGAACTTTAAAACCAAGTATAATTAGTCACTCTCCTGCTCCTAACCCCACAATGGTTCAGTCATTGCTCTCAGAGTATAAGTCCATGTGCCTGCCCAGCATCAAACCACTGTGTATGATTTGACCTGTTCTTTTGATTCTTTTCTGCGTCATCCATCCACACTCATTCTTCTGTTCATCCTGGTCTCTAAAAGTGTCAAGCTTACCCCATCAAGCTAATATATCAGTGGCCATCTCTTCTTGCTATTTTTTCCATGCCACTTATCACTAACTCTGTGTATGTAATTATGGTTTTTCTTATTGTGAGTGCCCAGTATTCCAATAGTCTTTATCATAAGAATTATTGTGATACCTTAAAGTGCTTGTATGGATAAGTGGATGTGAATAAAGGTTATGAATCTAATTTTTATAGTTGCACCAAGTACATATGCATATATATGTGTATATATATATGTATATATGCTTACTTGTTAATTTACTAATTAGTTAACTTCTACATAATGCCTGCTAGCAGGAATATAAGTTTAATTGTTTAAATAAGAGGACATAATGAATGGCAGTTTCTTTCAACTGAAGAATAGCAGAAGTGGTAGAGAGATTCATATAAAAATCTTTACTATACACCTCCACCCCACCCCACCCCACCCCCCGCATCCCCTTCCTCACAGGATGCAAGTCTTACGAGGCCACAGGATTTTTCTACCTTGACTATTTTCCTGTCACATCTAAAAGTGTAAAGTATAAACAAAATGTTTAATAAATATTAGTGGAATTAATGAACAAGGGCGCATGCATATGCTCACCTATGTACTTGGGACAACTGTAAAAACTGGATTCACAACTCCCATTCACATTTATCCATTTCCATACAAATATTACTACCTCCCAGTTCTCTGTGATATGAAAATGGCCTCTTCTCAAACAAAGAAACTATTAAAACACAAGGGCTCTGTCATGAAAAGTATGGGCTCTACAGGGACAAACACAACAGATGTACATAGCTAAGATTGCACATGGTATGGAAAGAAGAGATGAGATGATGGAATTTTTCTGACATCTTGGGAGATGACACCTAACTGAGCCAGGGGAAATTCGTGACATGAGAAAGAAAGCAGATAAACTGACAAGTAAGCTGGTGATATCTCTCTCTAAACTGATAGTACATTATTTAAAAAAATGTGTAAAGGGAAAGATGAAGAATTCCACTTTGACTATTTGTATTATGCATTAGAGCAATGTTGGGCCAAGCTACAGCTAAGAATTAAACAAAAAAGTTTTTGTAGCTTTTCATGTAGTAGTCCAATGAGTCATCCATCTTTTTATCTCTAAGACTTGGCACAATACCTCGGCACCACAATGCCTTCCCACATAGCATTGATTTAATTTCTTTCACTTAATTACATTAAGTACATGCATGCATGCAAGGATCCACATTTTAGTTAACATTCTTGGTAAAATGGTCACTAATTCCAGACTATCAATGCTATCACCTTTCTTTCTTTCTACTACCTTTAGAGGCTTCTAATATTCTGAGTTTTCTACCCAAGCTTCTATACATTCTGTTTTAAATAGTTTCATTTTTTAATTGTGTGTATATGTATGTCTGTGTGTGGATTTACGGGTGTGAGTGTCGTGCCTACAGATGCCAGAAAGGACATCAGATCCCCTGGAGTTTCAGTTACAGGCAGTTGTAAGCCACCCAACATTAGTGTCAGAAACTGAACCAGGTTCTCTGCAAGAGTACAAAATGCTTTTAACCTCCTAGCCATCTTTCCAGTCTCCCAAGCTTCGATCTTATCTCCATGTCAATAAAGGCCCTCCTCGCAGAAACTGTGATTCAGAAATCAATGTTTTTATTACTGTTGTATAACTATGCAGCCCTGGCTGGTCTGGAACTTACTATATAGATCAGGCTTATCTCAAACTCACCTGCTTCCATTTCCTGAGAATTGGGATTAAAGACCACACCCAGACCTCTTTTATAAGGATAGTCATTCTCTCTTTTCAGATTCCACAATGTGTTGAATGCAACAATGTGACTCTAGAATAGGGAGCCATGAACATTTTGCAGTAGAGAGCAATAAGGTTTCCATCAGATCTTCTAAACTCTATCATTGCACAAAATCAACCACAGGTAAGACAGAAACAAATGGGCATGGCTAAGTCCTAATAATATTTTATTTATAGAAACAGGTAGCAGACTAAATTTGGCCCTCAGGCCACAATTTGCCACTATAGGATGAAATAGCTACTAATACCCACGTGTGTGTGTGTGTGTGTGTGTGTGTGTGTGTGTGTGTGTGTGTGTACATGTGTGCAAATACTATACAGATCTACACAAATTGTCAAACTGCTCTTTGGAAATTTTGAAGAAGAAAAAAGATCTAGATCATACTCTTATTAGACGGAAAAAAACCTACAAAACTCAAACACAATTTCTCTTTTATACTTAACAATATTTAATTCAAAGCACATCCTGTGAGAAAAGATCAGAGGATCATTTCTGACCTTCCTCACTGCCAATGTTCTCTGATGTTATTGACAAGCATTCCCTTTTCAAAAAGCTACAGCCCAAATAATTACCTTCATCTTCATTTTCACAGAAGCGGGGAAGTTAATACCTAATTAAAATACCAACCCAATTAAAGATAAACATCTCAAGTCAGTAGCCAAATCATTGGATGAAAATAATTACTAACGTCCCAGATTTGAATGTTTTTTTAGTATTTTCAAAGAAACCAAAATCGAATATTATTTGTGATGCTGCCCACCAGCCATAGACACAGGACTCACTCCTGAGCTCTAAAACCAGAATTTAATGTTCTGGTCAGGAACCACTGAAACTTGGTATTGATTTTCCGTGCTCAATTTCTCTCCCAACTCATGGTCTTTCACTTGAAGATAATTTCATTACTATCGAGAAGCTTGGGGTGCATGGAATGAACAGCAGGAAGCCGAGGTCAGTAATGGATTCAGCCTCTTACCTCCAGTTGCTAGTTTAGCCAGCCTGGTTTCTTTGATTAGCACCTGATGCTTCCCCTGCCTCAGAGCAAGACCTTTTCCAAGGGCCATGGGAGTTGGAAGAATTTAAAAATGAAATCTTCTGTCAAGCTATTAACTGAATATCCATGGGCAAATTGATGACATTCTGGACCTTGTTTGCCAATGCTTGCATGGCCTTCTCTCACTGAAGTGCTTGACTTGAGATCTGAAGCTCTTTCCAAATACTCTTAGAAGCTAAGTGGTTCAAGGACAGTCCAGCTTTGTAGGGGGATTTCATGAAGGATAAGAATGCTTGAGCAAATATGCCCCTGATTACATTGCTTCTATAAGAAGGTCAAAACGGACTTGGCCATTGTTGGGGAAATTCCAGAAGAATAGGTTTTGTGAAAGTGGAAGCAGATATATCAGAAAGAAAACCCTGCATTGCCCATGTCATTTATTTTCAATATGACCTTAATTTTTAGTAATGGTTGACTTGAATTTCTGGCTTATTAGATAATCCAAATGAGAAATGAAAAAAATGGAGAAGAGTGTTTATTTTCTTATTGAAACAGGTTACTCCTGTAACCTTGAATTTGCAATGTAGTCAAGGTTGACCTTGAATTCTTGATTCCCCTGCCTCCGCCTACCAATTGCTGGTTATGTGCAAGCACACCTTAAGCTAAGTGGAAAATATAATAAGTTTAACTTATAAAATGTCCCCCTTAGGCCAATGAGATGGCTCAGTGAGTGAATACACTTGCCACCAAGCCAGATAAACTGAGTTCAGTTCCCAGAACTCTATTGTCTGTCCTCTGATCTCTACATATATTGTTTCACATACATGCTCACACATCCTCCTACCCACAAATAAGAAAATAAACAAAAATGTATTCCTGAATTCTTACAGTATACACACTACTAGTAAACGTTTCCAAAGCAGAGAGTGAGCAGTACATTGACTCTCACAAACTACCTGAAGTGACTGCTAATGCAACTTTTTCAAGAGGTTTGTAGATGATGTATGCCACAAGCATGGGCCAACCTTCTGGGCATTTGCTCATTGCAAGTGCTTAGTCCACTTTAGATAAAGTGATCTGAGAAAATTAAGGTAATGTAAGAAATGGGCAACTGGGGGAAAAGTGTTTGTTTACTTGTTTTAGATCAATGGTTCTCAAACAGAGGTGATTCCAGTATGTCCATTACCATTGAGGGCATCAGATTATGAATGGTACCATTTGGGGTGTCACAGCTTGGAAAGTATATACTTGAGGTTTAATGAACAGAGAACCGGGGTGCTGCTGAACACTCAAGAGTGCACAGAAGAGTTACTGTCCCCAAAGAGTTATTTGACTCCAAAAGTCTACTGACTTCTTCTGAAGAAGAGTAGAATTTGGTCCCATCATCTACACCAGATGGATCACGATTTGCCAGTAACTCCAGCTTCCAAGGATCCAAACCCTCTTCTGTTCTCCATTGGCACTGCACACACAAGCACATACCTTCACACACACACAAAGACACACACACGCACACATATGCACACACACAATTTATCTTACAAAAAAAGAAGTGAGGTAGGTGTCTTGTCTTCCTTTTCTTCTTCACCATTGCAGTCTATACAGATATTATACTATCCATCTACGACGTGGAAGCTTGCTGTT
This sequence comes from Mastomys coucha, assembly GCF_008632895.1. NCBI lineage: Eukaryota > Metazoa > Chordata > Mammalia > Rodentia > Muridae > Mastomys > Mastomys coucha. The sequence goes on from NC_045030.1 coordinate 157,087,066, forward strand.
GATGAGTAGCATTAGTCATAGAAACTCATAGAAGCTCATCAGCACCTCCAGCCAAAGCTCCCTCTTTGTTCAGATTTAAATAAAGCAATCGAGTGAGATGCTACAGAATATGGCGTATTCAATTACATCCTGCATTCTATGTTATTTATTTGCAGAAACCAATCCTCCCCAAGCCTCCAAAGTCATTCAGAAAAACATGCCAAGGTGACCACATTATAGGAAGTGGAATTTTAATGAAAGTCTTGACACCCACAAAGTACTAATGAGAAGGCAGGGTTGGCCTCTTCATCAAGAATCTTAAGTGTGCCCAGAATATTAACATTCTTTATCCTGAGGCAAATAAATCACTCACAGTGACAGTGATAGTTCACTAATGCCTGATTCAGATGCTATGTCACAGAGTGAATCAGCAAGGCTATTAATAAGCACCACAAGAGTATGCAGCATAGATGGTATCAGTTTTCAGTGTGTCCTGTTTTTGTAAAGGTAGTTTTCCTCTCTCTCAGAAGCCTCTGCCATGTGCTGCAGTATAATGGTGTTTTCTGCCTCTTGCTGAGCCAAGTTCATTAGCTTGGTGGGTGAAGAGCTTCAGAGTACAATGGAAGCCACAGGTGAGTAGTGCAAATGGGAAGTGCTGGCTCCCTTTGCAACCCATATAGGCTAACTCTAAAACCTAAAATACTCACAGTAAAGCAGAATGTATGTACTTCTGCTTCCCACATACTTTAACAGACAACCATGAATAGTGGTTTACAATAACATATTCATTATACCACATTTTCAAGTTTCTTCACTGGGTCCTCTGCAATCAAGGTAGTAACCATGGTCTGGTCTTGAGGACTTCTTCCCAACTCATGGTTGTTGGCAGAACCCAGTTCTTTGAGGTTGGGAGGTTCCAACCTATGTATAATCAGCTTAGAAGTCACTCTTGTTTGCTTCTTCATCATACTTCAAATGTCTTGATTGTAACAGGATTCATAGCAACTTTCATAGAACCCTGCCTCTCCAGACAGCATTGCATATGTTGAAGCCTACAGTACTGATTGGAAAGGAGAATAAAGATGTTGAATGTGAGACTCTACTCTTTACCCAATGGGATGACAACTTAGAACTACAAGCTGAAACTGGGAATGAAAAAATGTTGGACCCAGGTCTTGAGGTCACCTTTGAGTTAAGTTTGTTCAAACACTAAGATTTAACATGGGGACACTGGCTTCAAAACAGTCCCTGAAACAAGACTTGTGGGGTTTTATTATTTATAACCAGAATGCATAATGTTTATAGAATGCAGTTTTTTTTTTTTAAGGTTCATGACACCATTTGCAGACCAGTGGTAATTACATAGTACCTAGATCATGAGAGCAAACATAAACAGTGGACTTGGTACTGCATATGTCAAGCTACGTCTGGAATTTTTTTTTTTTTTTGGCAGTTCTGGCCTTGACACTTGAAGCTAAACATGGCTCGCACTAAACTTTGAGATGAAATCATATGAAAAATGTTTGAAGGAACTATGGATATTTATAAAAGAAACTAAAGAGAAACCAGGGATGAAGCCATGTAAGAGTTGTGAAAGCAGTTATAAGGAAACATAGTTCATCACAGTGTAAAACATAGCTCTAATATTTATAGTAATTCATAAAGGAAATGACTTGTGGGAACAAGAACTCATATTCAAAACTAATCCGACCCATGGAAACTTTTGATTCCTTTCCCAGCTCTGATTCTTCTGTCTTTTCTCACCTTTATCTTTACCCAGCTTTACTCCCCATGGAGATCATGGGTAGGCTTCCTCCTATGTGTCTTAGTTTGGTTTCTGTTGCTATGGTAAAACACTGAAAAGAGATAATTGGGGAAGAAAGGTTTTATTGCACCCATACTTATGGGTAATAGTTAATCATTAAAGAGACTCAGGGCAGCAAATCAAGGCAGGAACCTGAAGCCAGGGACTGAAGCAGATCAGAAAGAGATGATGTTGACTGGCTTGCTCAACTTGCTTTCTTTTTTTTAAATTTTATTTTATTTTTAATTTATATTTTACACTCCATATCCCCTTCCCCACCCCACATTCACTCTTCAACTGCTCCATATCCCATACCTCCTCCCCACCTCACCTTGTCTCCACATGGATGACCCTACCCTCACCCCACCTGACCTCTAAACTCCCTGGGCCCCCCAGTCTCTTGAGGATTAGGTACATCATCTCTGAATGAATACAGACCCAGCAGTCCCCTACTGTATGTGTGTTGGAGGCTTCATATCAGCTGGTGTATGCTGTCTGTTTGGTGGTCCAGTGTTTGAAAGATCTTAGAGGTCCAGATTAATTGAGATTGCTGGTCCTCCTACAGGACCACCTGACCAGGGGATATCATCCATATCAATAATCAACCAAGAAAATCCCCTACATATTTGCCTATGTCTCAATCTTATAGATTCATTTTTTTCAGTTGAGGTTCCTTCTTCCCAGATGACTCTAGCTAGTGTCAGGTTGAAAAAAACTAACCAGCACATAACAAACACACACACACACACACACACACACACACGCACACACGCACACACGCACACACACACACAAATCATCCTTCAGTTTCACATTTCATTAAGCTGTTACCTATTTCTCTTATCTTTTGTGAAAACCTCAGAGTGACCTGAATCAATAAAGCCAAACCTGAATTTATTACCCCTCCCCCATCACATACACGGGCACACACCTAGGACACCTCCCCAACTTTTCTGATTTAGGTTCACTGTATCTGAGAATGGTTCCCAGGAGGTCCTCATAGTCCCCATCTGCATCCTTACTAGTCTTTGCTAAGTTATCAATATACAAGTCCTAAGGATAGTTACTCCCAGGCTCATGGATTGTTTTCTCCATCATTTATGCTAACTTGACTTAAGCCTTTAACTTTTGTCTGGATTAATGCTTCTTCCCCAAATTCTCTATGTATTTATTACATCCCTAGCATTCTTTGACATTTCCCCCTTACAAATCAGCTTGTGTTCATCTGCTCCACTGATCCATATATTCCTGATCTGTCCATCCATCCTACTGGTACACATTATCTTCCTGCTACTATAACAAACAACCAAGATAACTAACTTATCATTTCTTAAAAGTTTATTTGGGCCCACCATCATGGAACTTTTATGATTAACTTGTCCTGTTACCTTGGGCCTGTGAGACATACCACGGCAGGAGTATATGGTACAGCTAAATTTCTCACCTCATGGCAAGCTAAGGAGCAAAGAGAGAAATGAGGAGAATGGAGTCCCTCAATCTCCCTTGAGGGCATACCTCCAATGACCTAATGATTTCCCACTAAGTCTACCCCTCTTAAAACACTGACCATCTTTCATAACAGCAGGCTGGGGACCAAGCCTAACACATACATAGGCCGATGGGAAACATCCCAGAACCAAACTTGTATTCCTTAACTTAGCAGTCAAGGTCCTGCATGAATGGGCCTCTCTGCCTTTCCAGCTTTGTCTCTTTCCAACCCCTTTCTATATTATGGGTCTAGATAGATTATATCATTAATGGATCCCTTAGAAGCAATTAATACCCCTACCTCCCCCAAATTCATGGTTACACTCACCCAGATAGAGTTGGGATGCTTGGGCCACTAAATAGTCACAAAGAAGGCCATCTATCTAATAATTTAGGTGGTAGGAGATATGGGCAAGACATGAGCATTTTACTGTCTTCAGTCTCTCAGGTATAAGGATGGGTTGAGAAGATAGCCCACAGTACTAAGGCAACTATCCATGTCACCAGTGCTAAGTGAAAGAAAAATAAGCATGGTGCCTTTAAGCTACTATATTTGAGGTCATATTGTTATAGAAACTTAGCTTTACACTGACTATGGTTTAGAATATGCCTTTTGAAAATATATGAACAGAAGACTTTATTTATGTGGCAATTATTACAGGATTTAAAAAATATAATACATATTTTATAATATTTAATATGGTACATACACATACACATTCACACACACATATAATACATACATACATACATACATACATACATACATACATACATACATTCTGAGATGGCTCAGAGAATAAAGGCTTGATTGTGACTACTTGAGTTTGTTCCCTGGGGTCTACACAGTAGAAGACGAGAACCAACTCCCAAAAGTGTGCGCATATGCACGTGTGTGTGTGTGTGTGTGTGTGTGTGTGTGTGTGTGTCTGTGTGTATAAACTGTAATTCATAAATATTTGATAAAATAAACTCAGCTAGCACTCTACATCCATGACTTCTGAATTCGTAGAGTCAACTAGTCCCAGACAGTACTTTTCATAGTGCTGAAAGGTGCTATGAAGACTGGTGATGTAGAAAAGGCATCAGTGTTTTTACCCAATGCTAGACTCTTCATACAATAGTAATCTGTCAGGCAAGATGTTCTCAATGGTGTGATAGTGGCAAGATTGTTTGTGGGCACAGAAAAAATGCTACCTTGATTGCACTTGAGGCCTATTTCACAGGATGCACTTCATGCCTTGTACCATGAACGAACATGGTAAAAGCCCATAGCTGTGGAGATCTTAAGCACTAGAGAGGATCCTACAATTGTGCTAAATGGTCATTTTGCCAAACTATCTTAAAACTCTTTATAGTACATCTATAAATCAATATTTCTCTCAGCCTTTGTCAAAGAAACTTCTTTTTGCAGTGGGCAGTAATTAATGCAGAGACTCACAACTGAGTACATTGCTGAGGTCAAGTGACCGTTGAGTGCTCAGTGGCAGAGAGAGTATATATATCAATTCCCCACCTCAAGGCTCAGGGAGAGCATGGGAAGAGTTTAGGAGCTGGAGGATGAGGAGGAGTGCTGGGAAGTGCTGTTCTCAGGATGTGACATGGCTGTTGCACATATGAATTCATAAGATCTGTGGTTACCTGCACACTCCCTGTAGAAGATCAAGCCCACTAAAAATTCCAAACTGGAAGGAGGAGGGCATCCTGATGCCCCAACCCCAGCTCCAGCACTATTGCAGCTGATAGCTGCTGGGAGAATGCAAGTCACCGTTCTTTAGGGAAGTTGGCTACTAGTAGGTGACCCATATGATAACTCTACCCCATGCACATGGGGACAGCACTAATTGTACTGAGTCTATTAACACACACACACACACACACACACACACACACACAGAGAGAGAGAGAGAGAGAGAGAGAGAGAGAGAGAGAGACAGAGACAGAGACAGAGACAGAGACAGAGACAGAGACAGAGAGATACAGAGAGAAACATGAAGCTGGGAAGGAGATATGCTGTGGTGAGCTCAGGAAGAGTTTGAGGGAGAAAATGAGTGGTGAATATACCAAGATACATTGTACATATACATATATACATACATGTATTATGTATGCATGGGAAACCTTCAAAGAGTACATTTATAGGTACTTTAAAAAAAAAGAATTGTTTCTATCTTGAGTATACCCAGGTTTCTTTCTTGTCATTATCTATGAACAATATAGTATAAGAACTATTTACATAGCTTCTTACATTATAGTAGGTATTATAAGTCATTTCCAGATGATTTAAGGGGTACAAGAGGCTGTGCATAGGTTATATGGAAATGTAAGACAATTTTATGTAGGGGACTTGAGCATACATAAATTTTTATATCTGTGGGGGATTGTAGAGCTAATACCTTGAGAACATCAAGAGATAAGTTTACTTGGAAACTTTCTTTTTTTCTTTTTCATTAAGTTTGGTACTAAAATTGAAATACATCCAAGAAAAAATTTAAGTGAAAAAAGGCAGCCCAATATTAGTCAACCTGTATAAATTGCTACTTCCAATTATCACTTCCATATCTAACAAGGAACATGAGTGGGAAATGTATAAAGTCTTACAACCCATGTATAAAAAGATAACCCAATTAAAAGATTGGCAAAATATTTCAATAGATGCTTCTCCTAAGGGGATATTAAAATGGCTGACAAGCAATATGAAAACAATGTTAATATCATTAGAAATTAAGGAAATGCAAACTCAAATTACAATGAAATTCTACTTCATACCTACTAGGATGGTAATGATAATAATGATGATGATGATGATGATGATGATGATGATGATGATGATGATGATAGCAGCTGAGCCAGTGCCTTGAGCAGACCTTGAGCGCAAACTCTGCAGCCAGTCCCATAACACTCAGAGGAAGCTCCATTCCCAGGCACTCTAACATGCCCAGGATCAGAGGTGAAGAAGACACAACATCTGTCCAACACCAGGAGTAACTGGGACCAGCAGAACCCAGGCACAAAGGAACTCTGCCAGGTCAGTGACATGGGTTCTTTCCAGTCTGACTGGGCTGGTGCCCTGAGCAAATTCCACAGCCAGTCCCACAACACCCAGAGGAAGCTCCACTCCCATGCGCTCTAACAAGCCCAGGATCACAGGATCCCAGAATTACAGGATCACAGAGACAGCTTGACTCTGAGGAGTTCTGACACAACCAGGATCACAGGAAGGTCAAGCTCCAGTCAGATTTAGCCAGGGCAGGTAGCAGTACAGATAACCAGATGGAGGGGGGCAAGTGTAAGAAAATAAGCAACACAAACTAAGGTTACTTGGCAACATCAGAACCCAATTTTCCTACCATAGCTGGTCCTGGACACACCATCACGCTGGAAAAGCAAGATTCAGATATAAAATCACTTCTCAGGATGGTGCTATAGGACTTTAAGAAAGACATAAATAACTCCTTCAAAGAAATACAGGAGAACACAGATAAAAAGTTAGAAGCCCTTAAAGAGGAAACAAAATCCCTTAAAGAACTTCAGGAAAACACAATCAAACAGATGAAGGAAGTGAACAAAACCATCCAGAATCTAAAAATAGAAATAAAAACAATAAAGAAATCAGAAAGAGAGACAACCCTGGAGATAGAAATCCTAGGAATGAGATCAGGAGTCACAGATGCAAGCATCATCAACAAAATACAAGAGATAGAAGAGAGAATCTCAGGGGCAGAAGATACCAGAGAAAACATTGACACAA
>NC_045030.1:157096662-157111996 GCF_008632895.1 Mastomys coucha
GATCTCTCTAATTTGGTAATTGGAGAAATAGGTCCAACATTGTACAATCTATATACACTGTCAGTTTGCTTGTTTGTGACAGTGTCTTGCTGTGTACAACATAATGGTCTTGAAATCTTACTTCTCCTATCTCAGCCTCTCTATTAGTATTATTGTTCATTTCATGTTTTTATGCTGTACTATGGTTTTCAGACCAGCTTATATATTTCAAAAGTATTTATATACCCAAAAGAAACATAGATGATTAACTAGGGAGGTGGCTTGTAAGAGAACAACAAAGTGAGACTGAATGCTTTGCTTGACATTTGTAACTCTTGTATCAAGTTCGAAGAGGACTTTATAAGTTACTCTTTCTCTGAGATGAATGCTTTTCCAAATTATCACATCTAATGAACTAAATTCTTACCCTCACCTAATGTCTGTGCCACCCTCCCAACAGAACCATTGTTCATTGAAACAGTTGTTGAATGACTTTATGGATAGACCATCTTAATAACTGCACCATTTCTTAAATGAATGTAACCTGTTCTCTGTGGGCTGAGAATGAAGTCACTCAAGTCAAATGGCTTTGACCATAGCGGGAAGTCTGTATCCAAAAATCGAGCCTACAATTCATTTCTTGGTGCAGCAGAACTATCAACTCTCAGCTTAGCTACAATGAAGGTAAAATCCTTTGGTGATGTGAGGGTCATTGAAGTACAGCCTTAAATCAATACTAATACTAATAACAATAATAGTAAACAAGTGTTAGAACCCTGAAATACTACTGCTTGTGGGAATATAAAAATGCTGCCTTGGTGGGAAACAGTCTAGCAGTTACTTAGGACATTAAATAGAGTCAACATATGATCAAGCTGTTCCACTGTTAGCCCTCTATTATCTCTCTGTCTGTCTATCTATCAATCAGTCATCTAGCTGTCCGTGCTTGCATGTGTGTGCAGAATACATGAAGTGGTTGTTAAAGTTAAAATATACAGATGAAGATCATTACAGCAATACCCATAGCAACATATTCTAGCACATTGGTTCTCAACCTGCCTAATGATGTGACCTTTAATACAGTTTCTCATGTTGTGGTGATCCCCAATTATACAACTCTTTTTTGTTGCCACTGCATAACTATAATTTTGCTACTGTTATAAATCATAATGTAAATACCAGTGTTTTCTGATGATCATTGGTGACCCTTGTAAAAGGGTCATTTGACTCTTGAAGGGGGCACAACCCACAGGTTGAGAATCAATGTTCTGGCAGCAAAATAGAAACAACTCAATATCCATCATATAATAAGAGGATAAGCAAAAATTTGTTGCATGGAGCAAACTTCTGTTTTATGATTGATTATGATCCTGGCATAAACAGAAGTGAAGTGCTAAGACATGCTACAACTGACTGAACCTGAAAACATCATGCAAAATTTCAAAAGGAACGAGACACAAATCCCACAGACTGTTGGGTCTCATTTATATGGAATGTCCTAAATCCACAAATCCAGATACATAGAAAGTAGATTAGTAGTTGCCTTGGGCAAAGGGGACCAAAGAGAATAGAGATTCACCACTAATGGGCTCAGGGTTTCTTTAGGGGATGATGAAAATGTCCTACAATTGGATTGTAGTCGTGATTGCACTGCTGGGAATATATTAAAAACTATTGAATTGTTCACTTTTAAACAGATAAAATGTATGTATGTGAATTATATCTCAAGAAATCCATTAAAATAATTGCTATGCTAGTTCCTCGGAGCAATCCAGAGATAGAAAAGTGAGATTATTGATCTTTTAAAAATAATTTGTTTTTATATTTTTCTAAACTTAAGGCATACTCTATTGTTCACTCACCCCATCAGCTTTACAAAAGGCGAAGAATAAAACTCAAGAGCCAATTTCTCTGCCAAAGCACAACTTAACACAATGCCTCAGAAGGAAATTTTTGTGGGGCACGCTTAATGCAAGACGATGTTTTATTAAAACAACAACGCATCATTTTAAATACAAGTTCTGGACCCGAGTTCATTTTCCAACACTCACATGGTGGTGGCTTACAACTGTATGTAAGGACAGGGAGAGTCGAGGGAGGGAGAGGGAATAGAGGGAGAGAGAGGAAAGGGAGAGTGAGAGAGAGAAAGGAAGGGGGGAGCAAAGAGCAGAGAGCAAGAGCAGGGAGGAAGAGGGACCTAGTGCTAGGGGATCTGATGCTCTCTTCTGGTTTTCCTGGGTACTGCATGCATGCAGTGCCTAGATACTTGTACAGGGCACTAATAGACATAAAATATAAATAAATAAAATATCAAAGCAAATTTGACTATACACTATCTTCTACCTCTGTAAACGAGATGCTTATTTAGCTACTTGTATTTTGGAAATGGAAATGTTTGGGTAGTTCCTAGATGGGAGTGTATCACTAATACATGGTTGTATCAAGGTTATCTTAGATTATAGACAAGACTGTGAACTATCTCTGGAGAATCCATTTAAAAAGAACCATTCCCCCAAAGTTCTACCAAAAGAACCTGCTTCAAGCAGGCAAAAATGTTGAAAGGGGCTCTACATCAATCCCTCAAATCCATAACTGATACACTTTGGGTCTCTTTTCATGGTCTTGGAACCAAGACTTGCTCTTCAATGATCCAGTTGAAATTGTTTCAATCTTAGAGAAAATTTGTAAATATAGTTGGGAAAATTTACACATGTCTATATATCCACTGATGATTAGTCAACCACTACTTTTGCATTACCATAAATCTATCAGTACACAGCAGTCCCATACAAGTGTTTCTACAAGCACAGCTTTAGGGAGTGGCCTGATCAGGGTTACAAGCGAATTAAGAAAGGACACACACACACATGCATACACACACACATACACAGACACAGAGGAGGGAGGGAGAGAGAGAGAGGAAAAGAGAGGGAGGGAGAGGGGGGCTTGGGTTGGGTGGGCTATATGGTCATGCTCAAGTCAAAAGAAAACACATTCACTCAGGGTTTGTTCACTACTCACCCTTGAACAGAGAACATGCAGGATTGTCTTTCCTAAACTATTCTCAGCCAACAGGCTTCTTGGCACTTCAATTCTATATTTCCCCAGCATATAATCTCACATGAGCATAGTACAATTACTGAAAGTTGGAATTTTAGCAAGTAAATAGTAACTAGTTTACAGTCTGTATTCCATTATTAATTGCTTTAGGAATGTACATTAGAATATTTTTTTCAAGTACGAGATTCTGTCAAGGGTTACACTGTGTTGAGGTGTCATGCATATTTATACTACAATGATTTGGAACAGTTCCTAAGCCTGCTTTTTGTATCTGTCTGTCTTTTGTCAATATTTTATTTCATTATTTTGCAAGTCCAGGAGTTGTTTATTTTAAAAAGTGTCACTTCATACGAATATAGCTTATGCTTCTTCATGATCTGATCCAAATAACACCTATCTGGCCAGAACACTACAGAGGGGATCTTGTGTCTAACTCAGGGTCTCATAGCTATAAGCATATGATGGTCATTTAACTGTATCAGTGATGTTAATTTTGGTCATTTGATTACAATCTTCTTCCCTCACTGTCTAAATTTTCCTTTTGGGACTAATAAATGATAGATGAAGAGACACTTCATAAGCATCTATTCCTTATTAAGCTCCCTTCATCTACAATTAGAATACATTTTATAACCAAAGGTCTCAAAACTTTGCTATTAGTATATAAAAGTGTGCATACAGATGGAGGCCACTACAGAAAACTACAACCAATCAAAATAGAATTGTGCAGCCCCATTCTGTCCTGTCCCAGTAAATACATCCACAAAACATTCATGAACCTAAGGATCAGGGAACATACCAGAATAGGAGACAGAAAGATTGTAAGAGCTAGCAATATCAGAAGCTATATTCATAAATTTTCACCAACATGACTACCCAAATGTCATCTGGCCAAGGATGACAGCAGTGAACATGACAAACTGGATGGAGGAAAACCCAACCTTACACAAACAACTACCGGCACTGAAGAAAACTAAGAATGTGAGAGGTGGCTTTTCCACAATGAAAAACACACCAATTTGTTTAGTGCCAAATGGTCAGCCCTGAAAACATATATATAGGGAGCATTATACAGACTGAACAGGTAATATTTAGGATATAACCTACACGCCTTCAATAAGAGTTAATGGGGAAAAGAAGCCATACATTTGAAGGAGAGCTTGGGGGGGGGATATAGGAGGATTTGAGGTAAGGAGAGGGAAGAAAAATATTGTAATTAAATTATAATCTCAAAAAAAAACCAGTGTGCATCACTGATATATTGTTGTGCCAATGTATCTTAGATTATAGACCCAACGGGACAGAGGCTAGTCTATGAAGCTTATTTGGCACAAAATGCAGTCATTACATGTGTCCAGAATAATTATGATAGACTCTTAGCAGCTCTGAGAGATGAGCTTAGATTGTGTATTTCAAATATGATATAGCCATCCCATGAATTCTGTGCAACAGATTTCCACTTGGAAAACCTCCAAGAAACTTTTGAAGGAAAAAAAAGGAGAATATATGAGACTATGCACAGGATAATCCCATTTATATTTTTATAAAACTATTTGTATCTTTACACATTAATGTATGTAAATTTGTAGACACTAGCCTAGAAGAATACACAACAAACTGTTTCCAGTAATCACCTCCTGGGAAGGAAATGAAATACTGGAGAGGGGATGGTGCTGGGTATATGGGGAATAAGACATTCATGCTTCAGTTTAGACACTTCTGTTTTTAGACTAGGAACACATTTATGTTTTACTAAGGCATATATACTTTAAAGACATATTTGCTGAAAATATTTGCTGGTATTATTTTCAAGATTTCCTTTTTTGTCAGCTTGATTATACTCATGTGAACAAAATGCACATGAATGAAATCCCCCATGTCTCCACCTCAATCATGTATGCATTATACATGTGTTATATACATAAGCATTATATATTTATGTGTGTTGCATACATCAGTGTGTGTGTGCTCTCCTAAAATTAGAAACCATGAGGTCATTTGTGCCATTCCTCAATATTCCTCACTTTCACAATTGACATTTGCTGTGAGATATGAAGTATCTCTCCCAAAAGTTTCATGTGTTAAAGCCTCTCGGTTGGTACTTGTCATAGTTAACTACTGGTGTGATGAAGCGCCATGACCAAACCCAACTTGGGATGGAAGGGTTTATTTGGCTTACATATCCTGAAGTACACTGAGGAATGTCAATGTGGGAACTTAATTCTTCTTCCTGTAAGTGTTCTGAGTTATGTTATCATGGCAATAAACAGCGAAGAAGAAAGCAGTGACTAAACTGTAGAGGTCTGAATTAATTATATAAAACTTGCCACCACATGAGCAAGTCAATAATCATATGGTCTCCGATGACATTTGCTGACTAGATTCCAGATATCTGAAGAAAAGACATGAAAGAGGGACTAGACAGCATCATTTTTCTTGGGTCTTTCTATTGTGATTTATATGGAGAATATCACATAGCTTCTATTTTTAACTTGTTATCTCTGGAAAAAAAATACTCTAAAGCGGACTGTGTTTCAAAGTATCATCACACAATTATACATACATATTTAGATGTGAATGCAGTGTATCTGAAACATATATCATATGTATTTCACTTAATCTCTTGCCTCCTACTCCTGTTAGAAGACAATTCTCCATTGGTATAATTCTGTTATATCTTGTTCTTATAAAGATGTTTGTATAATAAGCAATCTTTTCTGTCATTTTTTTTATTATTTGTTTGAATTAATATTTTTTTTAAAAAAATTTAGTCATCCATTCATTTGTTAGCAAGAAATGAGTTTAATTAAGGTTACTTTAAAGCTTATAGGTTGGGGATTAATTACAGTAGCATGGGCAACTTACAAGAGGCTACACTACTGAAGAAAATGTATCTTCCTACTCCAGGAACCATTAACTGCCTGTAGATCCTTAGAGATGTGTCAGACCTCTTGACCACCCTCCCCATGCCCAGCCTCCCTTCCTCCATGACAGAATGTCAATGGCCCCTCTCATACAGATATTGTTCAGGAAACCATGGCTGGTGCAATTTCACGAATGCAGCAGCCGTGTCCTGCACTTTCCCTGCTACTCCAGCTCTTAATTCTTTCTCCTCTCTCTTGTACAATGTTCCCTAAGTCTTGAAGATGGTGATATTGACATAGATGTCCCATTTAGGGCCGAGCATTCAACAGTCACTTATTCTCAGCATTTTGACCAACGATGAGTCTCTGCATTGGCTGCTGTCCATTACAGTAACTGAGTTCTTGGATCGAAGCTGATATAAATACAAATCTGTGGACATAAACATGTTTAGAGGGCAGTTTGACAGGCAGCAAACCATCTTACATAATGAACATGACATCTCTCTTCAGAGCAGAAAGCAATTTTTTAACAGTTAAAATAATAAAGACAATGTCTTCCTACCAGGAAAGGTCATTCATATTTGTTTAATTCCTAGTATAAAAGATTCAGGTTCTCTAAATACAAGCTTCCCAACTGCAGTGCAAACACCCCTCTGGGATACTTCACATTGTTCCATGGGACTTAGAAAGCAAGAGGAAAACTGCTCACTCTTCATCGGACAATAAAGTCCTTTTCCTAAGGCCTAAGAGTCTTGGGTATTTTATCACTATCCATGAAACTTGGGAGTATGGTTAAAAAAAAATAAGTTTAGGAATGTGGTAAATATTGAGAATTTTCAGTTCTTTATACCCATTCCTTATTATTATATGCATATTATTATACATATCATTTTATCTATTTATTTTGCATCTATATGTGTAAATGTGTTGTGTGTGGTGTATGCAAATGCATGTGAGTATGCACAACTGTGCATGCAAGAAGAGGACACCCAACATCCTGCTCTACCGCTCTCCACTCTATTCCTTTAAGACAGGCTCTCTCACTGAACCTCGAGCTAGGCTAGCAGCCTAGCAAGCTCCAGCAATCCTCCTGTATCTGACCCCCATAGTATTGAAGATACAGGTACACATGCTGTCATGCCTAGCTTTTGATGTGGGTGCTATGATCTGAACACATGCTTGTGCAACATAAGTGCTTTAAGCCACTGAGACATCTCTCCAGTCTACTCATATTAGTTTTTAACCAGACATGACATGACTTCAGCCATAAATACTTTTGTAGTTAGGATTTTTGAATAATGTCTGAAAGCAATATAAAGATGGTAAAATTTAATTTCACACAAATGTTTGTATTTAAAACTGATATTCCAGGGATCAAAGTCCACAAACATTTTTACATAGAATACTAACACCTCAGGAACCAACTTTGGTAAACTTTCGGACTAAATATATTCTAAACCAGACTCTTCACATTTTGAGAAAGCATGAAGAGTGTAGAGCATCTATATCAAATAACAATTGCTAAAGGTCTTGAACAGTATGCAGTAATCAAATATTAATATTTTCCCACAAAGCATTCATTCAAAGTAGTTTAAAGAGAGACTATAATTAACTCCAGCTCGTTTGGAAGTTTCTTAATAAGTTACAAAACAGCTTTAGCTCATCAGCATCTAGAGAATTTCAGAATTGCAGACAAAGGACTATGGGCCTGAATCCTTCAATCAAGCTCAAGATTCAGACCCTAACAGTATCCAGATAAGAAAAAGAGAGAGAGAGTTCTTTGCAGACATTTTATTAATGCATTTGGCCTTTTAAAAACAGACAGGATCAAAAATGAAGTTCTTTAATGCACTGATAAGCTTTCAAATCATGTGTACTAATTTCACTGTATTAGTGACATGTGATATTTTATCATACTTCTATTTTGTAAGCTTTAAACATTTCTGAGCCTCTCTGATCAAAGTGGGAAATGAATAATAAAGTCATTTGATGAACTCCGATGTGAAAAAGGGCACATACAAAAATTAGATGTTTAACCAAGGATGACTAAAATCAGGGGCCTGGACCGGAACAAATCATGTCTGGGAGGTCGGGTTATTTACAGCTCTGTTCGCTCAGCAAGAGTAGGAATAAAAAAGCTTGTAGTCAGTATACAAATCATGTTTATGGAAAACACAGAAAGCAGGGAGTACAGAAAGCCTTTGCCTCCTATTTCTCAGTCAAGGGCAGGCTGCATAAGCAGGTTAACATGAAGCTGACATGAAATGAGTCTAAAACAAATGAGAACATGCCGCTGAACATTCATCTTCTTAAATAATATCTATCCCTTCAGCTTTCATAACCTGCATCTCTGAGAAAGAGCAGGATTTTCATAACATTTACTGACAATTTTCCTGAGAATTTTTTGTACTGTTTTCATATTTAAAAAAAAAAGAAAGAAGATAAAACTCATATGGGGTTATGTAGGTGGGTAAAATGCTCACTGGTCAAGCATGAAGATACTGAACTGGAATCCCCCAAAATGATCTAAAAGCATGGTTGTACACTCCTATAATTCCAGTGCTTAGGGACAGGGGACACAGACAGATAAGTCATGGTGGAGTTGCTGGTTAGCCAACAGAGCTATAAGGAAGAGTGCCAGGTTTAGTAAATGACTGTCTCAAAAAACATAATGTGGGAACCATTAAGATGCCAGAGTTGAACTCTGTCCTCCATGTGCCCATGGGTGGGCAAGGAAAAACACACACAGGCACACACACACACACACACACACACACACACACACACACACAGGTTCACATGAGTCACCACTTAGATGCAAAGAACATTTTTAAAATAAAGAAAAAACCCAGATCGTGAGTGACTGAATGTGGAAGTTGATATGGACACACATTGCTAGCAATCTGCTAGGAGGTGTAGGCACTGTTATATCCATTTCAATTCAGAAATGAGTGACACAGGACTCCAACCTAGAGGGAGTTCCCAATTTACTGAGAAAGACGGATATATAAGTACATAATTGTAGTGTAATCGTACACATGCCGCTGTTGTGACTCAGAAATCAACCATCAGACTGTGTCACTTATTAAAACTACTCTGCGGGGAAATGTGGGGGACACAACCTTTTTCTAGTCAGAAGCTGGAAATAACTCATCTCAATTCCTGAAAATTAAAGACTTATTTTATATTCCAGTTTAAAGTGAGCTGTCATCTGAGTGTTCCAAGAGGAAAGAAGGCCATTACAGACCCTTGGATGGGTAAGAAGAAACTGAATCTTGTGTCATAAATGAACAAACTCAGGAAGCTACAGGAAGGGATACTGACATACACCTTAGAACGGAGTCATAGTGGTGTGTTCTCATTGGTGTTTTTAGTAATATGTAAAGAAGCTCCCATTTTGTTGAGACCAACTCTGGAACTTATGAGCACTGTCTTCTACTTCAGAGACTTAAACTTCCTCCTTTCTCACTAGAGAAAAAAAAGCAGGAACTTGGCAGTGCAGGGTAGCAGGGAGGAGAAAGGCAATACTGTTACTCCCTTGAGGGGGACTGCCATCATCCCAAGGACTAACAGCAAGCTAAAACCATGATGTGAAGCCCACACCTCCTTGTTGAAATGGAGAAAAATCCCACATAGCCAGCCTTCATCACCGGCAAGATCTCCTGATAGTGCAGATTCATCAGTAACTGAAGTAAATGAGAGATGAAGTATTTTCATCTCTTGGCTCTTTTGGTTATCTTTATATGAAGGATGCAGCACAGAGTCTGGGTTTCGGTGTCGGATCTGTCACCTGTGGGGAATGTGGAAGTCAACCTTGTGAAAGGAAAAAGAGGAATGGAGAGCCTGGCGCCAGAGGCCCCTAAAAGAGTCCTGAGCTGGAGCAGGTGGCATTTGATCTCAGATGGATCCTGACACACCAGTGAGACAGCAAAAAGGAACCGAGGCCAGGGCAGTGGCCGCTGATGCTGGTATCTGGAGTTGGATTTCCCAGGATTCATCCTGTGAGTCTGTCACCTCTCACCCCCAACCCACATCCTCCATCCTGTTCCCACAGTCACCAGCTCGAACTATGGTTCCTCCCTGGCATCTAAAACTTATTTTTCATATCATCTAGCACTTGAAAAAATAAACCCAAGCACCTAACTAGGTGACAATTACTTGGCAGAAGAGAGGACTCATCAATCATTAGAAAATGGCATCTCATGGACAGTACGTTGAAGAATGTGAAATTGAAGGATGCCAAAACCAATTAGACTCCAGAATAAGTACAAGCTCCTGTCAGGAAAAGAGAAAGTATGTTTGTGAAAATGCAACTGAGATGACAGCAGAAGCAAAATATAAGATAATTAAAAGAAACACAGTGCAATTATAATCCATGAGCAAGCCCGCACACATGTGCACTGCCACATCCGTATGAGTAATTTTGACTGTTACCACGTACTGATCACCAAATCATAGTGGGTATGCGCAGGTTCTCTGCCAATGCTGGATGTTGGTCCCCAGTGTCATCCTCTACTACTGTTTCCTGAGTGATGGGAGACACAGATTTCCAGGAGAAAGCAACAGGGTCAATAACTGTGAAAGGTTAGTCCCATTGAACCACTCAGTTCTTGGAGGCACAGGGATGTATATCAGAGGAGATGAGGAGTGCATTCCTGGTGATAAAAATGTAGCTTCCTGGGGCTGGAGTGATGGCTTAGTAGTTAAGAGAGCTGGTTGTTCATTATTATTGTTATTATTATTATCATTATTAAATCACTTTTACTGCCAGTCATTATCCCCCTCCTGGTCCACCCTCCCACAGTTCTTCATCCCATACCTCCTCCTCTGTCTTTAAGAGAATGTTCCCACCCCACCAGACCTCTCTTCTCCCTGAGGCCTCAAGTCTCTCGAGAATTAGGTGCATTTTCTCTGGTACCTAATTCAATTGCCAGCAACAACATGTGGCTCACAACCACCTGTAATGGGATCTGATGCCCTCTTCTGGTGGACTTGAAGACACCATACCCTTATATGCTAAATAAATAAATAAATCTTTTTTTTTTTAAATGTAGCTTCCCTTTGCTATTTGTTCCTTTTCCAGCCTTGTCTTGATTTTTTATATATTTTGTGATCTGCAATAAAGTTCCATAAAACCAAAATAAGCAGAGGTTCTTGATTCTCTCAACACTTTCTGCTTACCTTTTTCATGACCCACTTTCCTGCCCAATCTTCATCAATTCAAAGTAAAGTTTGCTGATACTACTCAGGGACTCCACTGGTGTCCAAAAATAGTAGTAAAGTATCTGTATTGTGAAACTTCCACACTGATTTGTTTTTACTCCTCTCAGGGGTATACTAGGTATATTATAAGACTTGAAACCAAACAGTGAACGTTTATGGATTAAAAAACAAGACATTAAAGAAATTGAGTTTGGGCTAAAATAGTGAAGAGCATGTATTACTATTCCAGAGGACCATGAATTTGGTCCACTAATCTACATAAGTGGCTGACTACTGCCTGTAACTCCAGCTCCAGGGTGATCAGACACCCTCTTCTGGTCTCTGTGAGCATCTTCACTTACATGCACATACTTTTGCATGCATACCTATACATTGATTTGCATATACAAATATAATTTTTAAAAATAAAACTTGGGCATGAGATTTTTCATCTCTTAAATATACATCCTCTTAGTGGTTCAGTCACATTGTTATGTTTTATTTTGTACAGTTAGGGACTGTGTTATTCATTTTGTATTTTTCTTAATTTTTGTATTATATATTTATGGCTACTTCTGACATGGTTTCTGGTGGTCCTCACCTATTGACATCTACACTCTTGTCAAAAGTCATTTCCCCTTGAGTGGGGGCTGGACATAGCAATCAAAAAAACACAGAAGAAGTGAAAGGGAAGGGCTGTCACGTCTGAGATGTTGTTACAAGGTTACCTGTCATGTTGACATGCTCTCTCTTCTAGCTCTCAGGATACTATCTCCTGTGTCTCACTCTTTTCTCCCCACAAGTCCAGATGCCATGTTCTGAGCTGCTTTACAGAGGAGCACATGTAAAATGAATCTTGGAAAGGCTTCTGACCAACAGCTCATGAACATATGAGGTTTCAATCCAATAGCTTACAAGAAGGTAATTTCTACCAATAAACTTGGATGTGTTCTAGGAAGTGAACTACCTGGCCAATCTGGAAGAGCTTCTGAAGTGGAGAACTCAGCTTAGCTATGTCCAGAATCCCAGACCACAGAAACAGTAAGGATTGTCCATGAAGTTTGGGGTAATTTGTTACAGAGTGTTGCAATAACTCTACCTGGGGAAATGAAAACTATCTATTCATATTACAAAACAAATCAAAGACAAATTAAAGAAACAATTTCATCAAGTCTATCTTGATAAACCAATGAGTTTAATTACTGCCAGTAATGTAGGTGAGAGGTTATTTACAGTATAGGTGAGGGCTTACAGAAGTATGAACAATTTCCAAGCAGTTATACCACTGAAGAAAATGTTTCTCTTTGAGCAGCCATTGACTGATTGACTCAAGGAGGGACAAGGTCTTTGGAGCCCCTCCTTACAAGCAACCAATATGTTCTGTGGTTGAACAAGTCAGAGTGGTGGATTGTACTTTGATTAGTAGCTGGACCCTTACAAAGAGAGAGTAGATGTTTGTTTATGTCTCCCCGGGTAAAGAATTCTCACAACATCTAAATCGATTATTACTTACCTCCATTTCAAGTGACAGAAATCAGAAAAATAATAATGCACACACCACAAGCAAGTAATAGGCTACTCCAGTAGGTTTCTCAAGGGTATAGAAGTCATAGAAATAAGGGGAATAGGGAACATTCCAGCTCAAGAGAATGTACCTATACAGATCAGAAATTTTGATCAAATATCTCTAAACATACTAAAGTCATGTAACTTTGATGAGAAATGTGTCTGGTTATTCCAAATGAAAATGGACAAATAAGTGAGAATTATCTATAAAACTAGATTTAGGCTACTAAAATGCTGGGCACGGGATAATTTCCTTAAACAATTGAAGCCTGTGCTTCAGTTCATATATCTGGTCTCATCTTCTTTCCTTTATTTATGAATCTGAAATGAACTTTAAACTCTGAATAAGAAGATAATCATAAGCCTCACAAACTAATGGCTATGCAATTTCATTTCTCAAACACTTAGACCCTGCCATCTCTCAAACAACTTTAATTACCACAAAAAAATAGCTCAAAGGCACCATAGTATTTTAGCTTCTTAAAAGTTTCCAGGCCCCAAGCAAACTGCCTATCCTTCTTAATACAACTTGAAACAAACCTTCCACTTCTCAGATTAAACCAAAACATTCTTGCTCAAATCCCAGTACATTTGTTGCTTTTGCAGTAAAATTTACTGGTAGATGATTAATAGGAAACAAGATACTGACTTATGTTTGAGTTGAACTAAGAGCATAGACTCACCTGATATAGTCATCCACTGTTGGGCAACTTGACAAATATGTTCCCTTGTAGAGGATTACAGGTAACAGAGGGTTGCATAAAAACCTGAGTGCAAGAAAGATTTTAAGAGCCAAAAGATCAGAAAGTCTACTGTAAGATTGTGTCTCCTAAAAATGACAGGAAAGTGTCAGCCATAAGACTTCAGTGAGATGGCTGCCTAGATAAGACCTGAACAGTGCTACAGCCAATAGACATGCCATCGTGGAGAGAGGGAAATCTCATGGGTCCCACTCTAGATGAAGAGATACAAGCAATTAAGGAATGCTGAGAGAAGAATTAGTCTTCCCCAGGGATAGCCAATACTGGTCAGACTTGAGACATACATACAATCAATACTAAATGGACGGGGCTGGTGTCCTGAGCAGACCTTGGGCGCAAGCTCTGCAGCCAGTCCCACAACACCCAGAGGAAGCTCCACGCCCAGGTGCTCTGACACTCTCAGGATCAGAGGTGAGGGGGACCCAACATCTGTCCCAACACCGTGAGTAACTGGGACCAGCAGGACTAGGCTAGGCACACAGGAACTAAGCCAGCAGAGTGGCTCGGGTTCCTTCTGGTCTCTCTGGGGTGGTGTCCTGAGCAGACCTTGAGCCCAGGCTCCACAGCCAGTCTCACAACACCCAGAGGAAGCTGCTGCACTCCCAGGTGCTCTAAGAAGCCAAGGGTCACAGGATCTCAGAATCACAGGATCACAGAGACAGCTTGACTCTGAGGAGTTCTGATACAAACAGGGTCACAGGAAGGACTGACTTCAGTCAGATTTAGCAAGGGCAGGTAGCACTAAAGTTAACCAGATGGCGGGGGGCAAGCATAAGAAAATAAACAACACAAACCAAGGTTATTTGGCATCATCAGAACCCAATTCTCCCACCATAGCAAGTCCTGAACACACCATCACACCAGAAACGCAAGATTCAGATCTAAAATCACTTCTCATGATGATGATACAGGAAATTAAGAAAGACATAAATAGCACCCTCAAAAAAATACAGGAGAATACAGGTAAAGAGCTAGAAGCTCTTAAAGAGGAAACACAAAAATCCCTTAAAGAACTACAGGAAAACATAATCAAACAGGTGAAGGAAATAAGCAAAACCATCCAGAACCTAAAAATTGAAATAGAAACAATAAAGAAATCAGAAAGAGAGACAACCCTGGAGATACAAAACCTAGGAAAGAAATCAAGAGTCATAGATGCAAGCATCACCAACAGAATACAAGAGATAGAAGAGAGAATCTCAGGGGCAAAAGACACCTTAGAAAACATTGACACAACAGTCAAAGAAAATGCAAAAAGCAAAAAGCTCCTAACCCAAAACATCCAGGAAATCCAGGACACGATGAGAAGATGAAACCTAAGGATAATAGGTCTAGGAGAGAGTGAAGATTCCCAATGTAATGGGCCAGTAAATATCTTTAACAAAATTATAGAAGAAAACTTCTCTAACCTTAAGAAAGAGATGCTCATGAACATACGAGAAGCCTACAGAACTCCAAATAGACTGGACCAGAAAAGAAATTCCTCCTGTCACATAATAATAAAAACACCAAATGCACTAAACAAAGAAAGAATCTTAAAAGCAGTAAAAGAAAAAGGTCAAGTAACATATAAAGGCAGGCCTATCAAAATTACACAAGACTTCTCACCAGAGACTATGAAAGTTAGAAGATCCTGGGCAGATAGAATATCCTGACTCTGGTTCTATAAGTAAATTTCATGAATCTCTGCTATTACAATATTGTTCCTAACTTTTCCAAGTCCTGAACTCATTATTAAAAGCAAACATTTAGGAAAAATTTATCCTTTTATATTCAAGATTACGAACATAAATTCTACCGTACATAGAACCCTACAAGAACACAAATGCCATCGCAGGCTACTATACCCAGCAAAACTCTCAATTACCATAGATGGGGAAAACAAGATATTCCATGACAAAA
>NC_045030.1:157113306-157117294 GCF_008632895.1 Mastomys coucha
AACAAATTCAGATAAATTGAAATCATGTAACTTTTCTCATCATAATGCAATAAAAGTTTAAAAAATAATAATAATAAGGAAAAAAGGACAAGGCAAAAGAATGAGGTCAAGACTTTGTCTCAAAAGAAAAAAAAGAGTGTGCTAAAAAAATGAGCAAAGTTTTGAATAAATGCAAGAAAAAAGACAGTCAGTATAACTGGGTATTTGAGCAAAGTACATGGAAACTACAAACCAATACCAACATTATTCTCTTAGAATGGGCAGAATACAAAAAAATATAACTATGCTAAATATTAATAAGATATGAGAGTAATGAAATCAATGATAGTGTGCAATCAGTTTGAAGAATAGTTTTGCTTTCGTTTAAAATATAACCAATATTTATTATGCCACCAACAATTCTTGACTTCTACTGGGGAATATTGAAAACATATACATTATAACTTATAAATATGCATAGTTGTGTTATTTCTAATGACATATCATCTCCCCCAGTATCTAATCAAATGTAACACTACTCAGTGAAAAAAGTGTAAATTATTAATATGTGTAACAATATCAATGAATCATTAAAATCTTAATTACACCTAGGTGAAATAAAAAAATACTAAAAATACTATGGATACATAGACTATATATATGTATGTATATACATATATATGTGTATGTATATACATATATATATATATGTTAATGACAGTTAAAGAGAAGGAGGCCATGAATTTGAGAGGGAGTAGGGTAGAGAATGGGAGGGTTGAAGGTAGTATAGGCAGGGGACACCTTTCTGATGACTTTTGTCTACCATGGAAGGCACCCTAATGTTGTATAACTGTCATGTTAGAGAGCACAGAGAGCTAGGGAAACGTACAGAGCCTTTGAGATTGCTTCATCTTCAACCCCTGCCTAACAGAAACAACTGGAGAGACCTCGGGGCAAACTGCCTTGCTGAGTCCAGTCAATCTTTACATTAGTGAGAAAAATAAGCTATTATAATTTTTAAAGCCTCAGCTGTAAGGTGGGCTTGACAATTGGCTCTAGATACCAGAAAAATATTTGACAAAAAGTCCATTAGGCTGTATCATCTGTCTCTACTCCTCACCCACTCCCCTGGTTACCTCAAAGATCTGACTCATTGAGTAGGTTTCCTGACCCACCTGCAACTCTCAACTCTAGACTCCACCTGCCCTAATACTTGGGTAAATGTGTTCATCAAATATAGCGTCACCATGTGAATAGTTTAATCCACATTTCACCTTTCAATCTAAGGTTTTCCTTCCACACGCAGTTATTCTTAAACACCTTCCCATTGCAGCCTTCCATGTCCTGGGCTTCAGGGGGAGCATGTATGCTTCCAAGCCTTTTCATTTGCTTATTGTATTCTGCTTAAACTATTAACAGATTTGGGTTGGCGGTGCAATTTGAGGACAAATTCTAAAACTATGCTTCACCAAAATTGAAAAATGTTTTTGCCTTTTACATTCTAGGTTTGTGGAAGTAGCTCATGTTGGAATAATGCCTGTCTAGCATGTGCAAAGGCTTCAGTTCAATGCCCAGCACCCCATAAAACTGTATGGTGTGCCTCACACTATAATCCCAGATAGAAACAGGAAAATCAGGAGTTCAGTGTCATGTTTGGCTACTTATCTAGTTCAAAACAAAATTGGGTTACAAGAGACCCTGTCGCAGAAAAAAAAGTCAGTTTGCTTAAGTAGTTATATTTCTCATCTTCATGAACTGGGTAAGGTAGTGTGGGGTTGTGATCCCAGCTACTAGAAAGGCTAAGGCAAGAATACCACAAATCTAAGACATGCTTGGGTTACAAAACAGAGTTAGGTAAGCTTGGGCAACTCAGGAAGACCATGCTCAAAATAACAAGTAAGAAATGGGTTAGGCTTCATAATAGTTACAAATAATATAAAATACCTCGGTGTAACCCTAACTAAGCAAGTAAAAGATCTGTTTGACAAGAACTTCAAGTCTCTTAAGAAGGAAATTGAAGAAGATCTCACAAGATGGAAAGATCTCCCATGCTCATGGATTGGCAGGATTAATATAGTGAAAATGGCCATCTTACCAAAGGCAATCTACAGATTCAATGCAATCCCCATCAAAATTCCAACTCAATTCTTCACAGACTTAGAAAGAGCAATTGGCAGATTCATCTGGAACAACAAAAGACCCAGGATAGCCAAAACTATTCTCAACAATAAAGGAACCTCTGGTAGAATCACCATCCGGACCTTAAGCTGTATTACAGAGCAATTGTGATAAAAAACTGCATGATATTGGTACAGTGACAGGCAGGTTGATCAATGTAACAGAATTGAAGACCCAGAAATGAACCCATGCACCTATGGTCACTTAATCTTTAGTATGAGACCATGGGTTTAATTTCCAACACTAACAACATTTTTTAAAAGTACATATTTGCCCTATGGTATGAGCCTTTAAGGTTGCATTTAATCCGTGAAGAATTGCTTTCACTTCATAGAATTTCTGTTATAAACTGGGAGATTCACTAGACAAGCAGAGGTACACATGCACACAGCCATCTATGAATAAAGTTGTAGACCAAACCTTCCAAAAATGAGGGGAAAAAATGGGAGAGAAGCTTGCTTTCCTAGATGAAAAACAGAAGCTGTGTCAAATTTCTTTCCAGTAAACTACATAAACAACTAGTAGACACATCAACCAAATTGATAGATGGCAGGTTATCAGCAGAGCAATCAAGGCTCCATCAGTGAATTTTCCCAGCAGGACCAAGGCAACAGGACACAGCAGGCATCTCTCAGGCTCAGGAGGACTTCGCAGCAGCATGAAGCTAACCTCAGAAAATGGCACATTGTTTTTCCTGTTCAGGTTTTTATGAGGGGAAAAAGCACTTTCTAAATAGCAATGTGCTTTAATAGGAAGGACTCATTTTGCTACTTCCTGGTTTGTTTCTTTGCTTTCTTGCTTCAGTTTAATTTGGTTTTGTTTTGCTTAAGTGGGAGTCTCATGTACTCCAGGCTTACCTCAAGCTCACCATGTAGCTAAGGGTGCCCTTGCATCTTCCAGTCTCCTGCCTGCACCTCCCAAATGCATGAATTAAAGGAACATGCCACCATGCTAAAGTATTTTTAGGTTAAATAAAGCTTTCCCCACTGCAGTGTAATCTCAGCCTGTTCATGTCATGGCCATAAGTGAACTATGAGCCTAGTGTGATAGCATATGCTACATAGCAAGTTCAAGGGCAGCCTCGGCAACATGAGACTCTCTTGAGAAATTCAAACTACATGAATAAATAGCAAATAAGTAGTCTGCCATAAAATTTTAAGATAGAAGAATCTCATCCAAATCCCAGTTTCTGCTCAGTATTACTTTTGTGAATACACGAGCTACACAACCTCTCATGTCTTTAAGTCTTTTTTTTATTGATTTAAGTTTTATTTCATTATGATGAGAACAGATACATGATTTCAATTTATCTGAATTTGTTAAAATTTAAAAACATTTAAGTAAATAGAATTAAATCACATTCTTATTTCCCTTTTGCACCCCAACTCCTCCGAGAGACCCCCTTCAATGGCTGCCATACCTTTCATTTTCTTTTATTTGGTCATATTGTTTAAAATTTATATGCTATTGTAACAATAAAAATGAGTATTATAAAAGTTATTTGATATAAAACAACAATCAGTTGAATAGTCATGTAGATGCTTGTCTACAGCAATGATAAAAAACATGTTTTTCTCAACATAAATTTTAAATAAGTCCAAACATATTAACTGTATATTTTAAAATAATACATCGCTACTAGTATTTTTTTAATGAACATAAATAAAGTCTTTTGTTTGTTTGTTAAGTTTGTTTTGTTTTTAGTAGACCTTAAAATCTTGGCTGTTACTGTGATATAAGCCCAAAATAAGAACAATTTTTAGACATTGGACTTCATTGCAATAAGGCTGTATTTCAATGACCCTCACATCACCACAGGATTTTACCTCCA
>NC_045030.1:157118636-157122893 GCF_008632895.1 Mastomys coucha
GATTCTCTCTTCTATCTCTTGTATTTTGTTGGTGATGCTTGCATCTATGACTCCTGATCTCTTTCCTATGTTTTCTAATTCCAGGGTTGTCTCCCTTTGTGATTTACTTATTGTTTCTATTTCCATTTTTAGATCCTGGATGGTTTTGTTCATTTCCTTCACCTGTTTGACTGTGTTTTCCTGTAGTTCTTTAAGGGATTTTTGTGTTTCTTCTTTAAGGGCTTCTAGCTGTTTACCTGTGTTCTCCTGTATTTCTTTGAGGGAGTTATTTATTTCCATCTTAAAGTCCTTTATTATCATCATGAGAAGTGATTTTATATCTGAATCTTGCTTTTCCAGTGTGATTGTGTGTCCAGGACCAGCTATGGTGGGAGAATAGGGTTCTGATGATGCCAAGTGACCTTGGTTTGTGTTGTTTATTTTCTTATGCTTGCTGCCCGCCATCTGATTAACTCTAGTGCTCCCTGCCCTTGCTAAATCTAACTGGAGTCTGTCCTTCCTGTGATCCTGGTTGTGTCAGAACTCCTCAGAGTCAAGTTGTCTCTGTGATCCTCTGATTCTGGGATCCTGTGATCCTGGACCCATTAGAGCTCCCAGGAGTGGAGCTTCCTCTGGGTGTTGTGGGACTGGCTGCAGAATTTGGGCCCAAGGTCTGCTTAGGGCACCGACCAAGACAGACCGGAAGCAACCCGTGCCACTGGGCTGGTGGAGTTCCTGCGTGCCTAGGTTCTGCTGGTCCCAGTTACTCCCAGTGTTGGGACAGATGTTGTGTCCTCCTCACCTCTGATCCTCTGTGTTTAAGTCTTTTTGGTAACATAGAAATCATAATACACAGGACAGTGATAGAGTTTAAATTAGATACTATATAAGTTGCCAGTTCTGTGCCTGGAGCATATTAGGTATTCAATAATTAGATTAGATATTGACATAATTACAGATGCTTCTCAACTCACAATAATATTTTATCTAGACAAACCCACTGTGAATTGACAGGATCCTAAATCAAAAATGTATCTCATAAACCCAGTCTAACAAATATCAGAGTTTAATGGCCCAGAACACTGCAGGGTCCCAGTTGTTTACTCTCCTCAGGCTTTCATGGCAAACTAGGAACTGCAGCTCACTGATGCTGCCCATATTCTCAAGAGAGCATCTTACTACCATATCACTAGCTTACAGAAAGTTTAAAGGTCAAAATCTGAGTTTTGTTGGCAGTCAATGTATAAGCTTTCACACCATCAAGAGGTCAAAATCACACAACAATACCATCATGAGTTGGGAACCACTTGTGATTGCTAATATATGCCTTGTTCAATTTTATTATTGTTTCCCACTTTGAAACATTACATTTACATTATTAACATGATAAAATATTTTAATCCTCTATCCAGAGAGTCAAGAGACTTGCTTTTAATCTCAGCCTTCCTCTCTGTACAATGCATGATCTGTGTAATTTACTTTCCAGTGTGGGCTTTTTGGTTAAATGGAAAATGAAATGATTACATTCCTTGATGTTGTCTCTCTGGACCTGAACATTCTAGCAACTCAACAACTCCCAGTTCTCTTGAGTCTAATTTATTTTGTTCATCAAAGAATGGGGCCTTGAACCATTGGCTATTGTTGAAGTCTAAGGACAGGTAGTATGGCCTCAAGTGCTAATCTGGGTCTGTATGGAAGAGACTGGCTCACAGTTTTGTCAGTTTTCTTGGCATGTATGTTGTTGCTGTGGTCAATTTCAAGCTATCAGTGGGACAGCCCTAGAAGTGGAGTTGGAAAGAAAAATGCATACAATTGGCTCACATGGAACTAATTACAATGCATCACTGTGCTGACCTCAGTAGGTGGCAATGTTTGTCCCTCAACTACGATTTAGTTCCTCTACCGCTGAGGGGCAAGGGAGACAGCTCAGTCAATAAAGTCCTTGTCTTGCAAGCACAAAGACCTCAGCTCAACCCCTAGGGTCCCCATTTGGAAAGCAGAATGGATAAACATGGTGATTCACATACTTGCAGTCCCAGCAGAAAGGAAGGCAGATGCATATCTGCATCCCCAGGACTCCAAAGCCAGTCATTCTAACCTAATCGGGTAGCTCCTGTACTACCCAGGTAAGAAAGCCTATCTCTGGAAAAGAAAAAAAAAATGGAAGAAGCTGAAGAACAATACCAGGAGTTGTTCTCTGGCTTCCACATACATGTATACCTGCACATTCATGCACATGCACACTTGTGGGTACATGCACACATGGATGCACATGCAAACATAGAAAGACAGAGACAGCGACAGGGACAGGGACAGAGATAGAGACACAGTTAGGTCAGAGACAAAAGTAAGCCTATCTTTACCATACAGAATTAAAAAGGGACAGGAAGAAAATAGACTCTCTCGATTACTATTACTGAAATACAAAATGAATCTTCTTTCCTTATACCCCATTCTATTTCTTCTCAGCTCCCAGCAACAACAACAAAAATTAATGGTTCTAAGTGAGAAAAATGGCTGAAAGCAAGCATGGTCTCTTTTTCAGCTTCTTAACACCTGGAATGATGAAATTTGCCAAGCCTACTCTCTCATTTGAATAGTCAACTGTCAGTTAAGAAAGAATCAATTCAGAATACATTGCCCCCACAGTTGAAGTTTAGAGAGCCCCAGGATATAGAATGAGGCCGCAAGTGAGAACCAAGCACAAGCATGTTTTAACACCTGATTCATCATCTGTCGTTCACTGGGAGCATGAAAGACCCTTAATCCTCTCTAGGAGAGACCCTCAGGACATAACTCACAACTTATTTTCTCAGCAACCTGACATCTTTGATCATGGGACTTCTCAGGCTGCAGAGATTTGAAGTTAAAGAAAGTAGTGAGGACTCAGGGTCCTATTAAGAGCTGTGATAGCTTATATCTGACAGCCCAGCAGGCTTCAGTGTACAGTGCCTCCCGATATTCACCTTAGAATTGAGAAGGTCAAATCTTACTGATTTGCACCCCAACAAGGTGTTTGAGGTTCCTGAACTGTCATCTTAAGTGACCATGAAAAAAATCATTCTGTTCTTCTTTTGTGTGTGAGGTACAAGGATAATACATGAGGCCTTTGAAACATTCTCATCACAAGTACTTAAAAGTATGATCTTCAATGCCTAGAAAAGGTGCTCATAGGAAATCATTCATTTGTTGAAAAAGTGCTATCTCAAATGTTCTATACTTCAAGGCACTCCCATACAGAGTGCCACCAAGCATCAAGCATCTGGGGGAAGAAAGTTAATAAAACAGGGCTGAGAATATAATTCAGTTAGTTGTAACAGTAAGCATGCTTGCTTACCATGCATGAAACTGCGCATGAAGCCCCCAAGAAGAATAACACTGGCTTCACTAGTTCATGACTGTAATCCTAGCACTGAGGGCACAGAAATAGGAGAACTGGAAGTTCAAGGTTACCTTTGGCTACATAGGAAATTTGAAGCCAGCCTAGGATACAAGAGACCATGCCTCAAAAACAAAACCAAACTAAAACCCAAACAACAACAACAAAACAAGCAAACAAGTAAAAAACAAAACAATCCCCCAAGAAACAAACAAAAAAACAGTAACTGGAAAGGTGGCTCAGTGGTTAAGAGCACTGATTGCTCTTCAAGAGAATCCTGGTTCAATACCCAGCATTCACATAGTGGCTCAAACATTTGCAACACCAGAACTAGGAGGGATCTGATGCCCTCTTCTGGGTTTTGCAGGTACTGCATGCATATGATACACAAACCCATGCAGGCATATGAAAATCTTTTTAAAATTGTTCTTAAAGACCCATAAAAGAAAACACCAGATGTTGTTCCACCAAAATACCTTTACTGAGCCCCTATATCCGTCTCTCAGATGCTAAGTGGGTCATTTATTAATGTCTTAAAGTTGCCTCTAGGAAATTACCATTGTCTCATTGGAAGTTGTAGAAAGAACATTCATTTTCTAGTTTGGGAGCTGATCTCTGTTAATGCAGTGGAGCCAACTTTGGGGTGAGTTTATGTTTCTGAACATCATGATTATGATGAGAGATCTCTAACTGAAATTACATGCTCATATGACTACTTCTCTATCAGGCACTTGCACAAAAACCCACAGCTCTCAGACAGATGTTTTCCTTTTAACAGTACAAATCATGGCTGGGAGTGATGGCTCAGTGGTCTATAGAGTGAGTTCCAGGAAAGCCAGGGCTATACAGGGAAACCCTGTCTCAAAACCCTACACACACACACACACACACACACACAC
>NC_045030.1:157123939-157126143 GCF_008632895.1 Mastomys coucha
AAAAAAAAAAAAAAAATTCAGTAAGGTTGAAGATCTAACAAGAAGAATTGTTCAAAGTAAAACAAAAAATACTAAAAACTAGGCTATGCATATGGATCATGTTCAAGGTCAGTATTGGTGACTTAGTATGTTCAAGTCAGCCTGAGCTACATGAAATTCTTGTCTTAAGAAAACTAAACAGAAAGGAGGAGCTGGAAAACTGGATCAGCAATTGAGAAAGCTTCCTGCCCTTCTGGCAGCATGGAATTTAGTTCTCAGCACCTACACTGAGTGGCTCAGAGTTTCCTGAATGTCCAGTTCTAGGTAGTCTGATTGCCATTTCTGACCCACACTCATGTGCATACACTTCAACACACACCTACACACACACACATGCACACACACACACAATTTTAAAATGAAATAGTTTGGGGGACTGAAGAGATGACACAGTGGTTAAAAGCACTGGTTACTTCTCCCAAGGACCTGGGTTTAATTCCAAACGTTTACCCACATGGCAGCTAACAACCACTTTAATTTCAGTTCCAGGGAATCTGATACCTTGTCTGGCCTGAGAGCAACAGTCACAGATGTGGTACATAGACATACATGCAAGCGAGACTTTCATACATATAAACTATAAACAAATTTACAATTAAACACATTTTAATAAAACAGAAAAACTAAAATGTCCAGAGCAGCAATGGTCTGTGAAACATTAGGCAGGTAAATATACATGTAGTTGTCATCTCCAAACAGGAAGGAGGATGTGTTAAGAAGACAGAAAGCATAAAGGAACGATAGATGAGGCTGGAGAGACTCCTCAGTGCTTAAGAGCACTGGCTGCTCTTTCAGAGGTCCCGAAAGGTCAACTCCCAGAAACCACACGGTGACTCACAACCATCTGTAATGGGATCTAAGACCTTTATCTGGTGTGTCTGAAGACAGCTACAGTGTACTCACATGCATAAAATAAATAAAATCTAAAAAAGAAAGAGACAATAGACAGACCGACCTTTTCCAATTTGATGAGAACATGAAATCCACAGATCCACACAAATTCAAAGATGAAGAGCACACCACTGACATACTTCACATTCACATTGTAAGTAATAAGGAAAATAAATTAAAGTCAACAAGAAGGGAAAAAAAAAGGTCACATAAAGAATCAACATCCAGAAAAGGAATAACAGCAGATTTCACCTGAGAAACCATGCAGGCCAGAAGACAACACAGCAACACCTTGAAAGCACCACTGGAAACAATAAGAAGTATACTTAAGTACATTTTCTCATGCATAAGTCGCTTTTGAGGATAACTGAGCACTTTGGAGAAGTGGTAAGGAGGATAAACATCCAGGGAGTGACACAACTGCAGACCAAGAACACAAAGGGTCACCAACAGTAGAAATGGCAGTCATCAGAAGGGTTATGCTAGTGGCTTATTTTAGACTTCTGACCTCTAAAACTATGAAAGCATTTGCTTCCCATTCATTCATTCATTCATTCATCTACTTTTGCTTGTTTATTTGTCTTTGTTATAATTTGTTTGTATGTGTGTGCATGTGTTCAGTACAGATACTGTGTGTATGGAAGTTAGAGGACAACTTTCAGAGATCAGTTCTCTATTTCCACCTTGTTTTGTGGAGATTGAGCTCAGGTCTCCAGGCTTGGAAGACAAGCGCTTTTACCCACTGAGCCATCTCACCTGCCCTATTTGTTGTTTTTTTTTTTTTTTTGAGACAGAGTCTGATGCTGTAACCCAGGCCAACCAGGAATTCACTATGTATGCACCCAAGCTCGCTGCAACACCCTGGCTTTAGTCTCTGGAATGCTGGGATTACAAGCATGAGCCACCACACCCAACTTGTTCTGCTGTCTTAAAACTTCCAGTTTGTGATACATTGTTAGATGAATCCCAGGAAATCACCAAGAAAAACTATACTGATGTCAGTTTAATAGTGATAGCATTTTGATCCTCTGTAGTTCTTGTGGTAGACAGAACCCTGGTCTTCTGGAATATCTGTGTTAGCACGGTTATTTCTTTATTCTCCATGGACTGACAAAAGCATGCTTCTCAACCTAGAAGAAAGAGGGTCAGACTCTGCACTGTGATATACTCAGAAAGAAAAGGTGGCCTTTTTTCCCCAACACAATGGCCTAATCAAGTGCGTTTTCTCCAAGCTCAGCTCTGCAAAATCCTTCAAAGAAGACAGACTGTGAAAA
>NC_045030.1:157126226-157127147 GCF_008632895.1 Mastomys coucha
AAAAAAAAAAAAAGATGTAACACTAGGACAGATTTTGGAAATTAATTCTTTTAAAATATGAAATTCATTCTATTACAAAGTGACTTAAAGCCTTGTTTAATCACTGAAATCACCATATGTGGCTGGGAGTGTGACACAGTGGTACAGTGCTTGCCTAGCATGCTCAAGGCTCTAGATTCAATCCCCAGCACATAAGGTAGCAAACCGAGAAGTAAAGGATTGATGTCACTGTAATCCTGGGGCCCCATCAAAAGGTTTCCCTCCCTGTTGCTGCCTTTCATTTTGAGACTCTGAAATTGGGGGAAGTTGCTGCCTTCTAGAGTCAAGTCTATTGTACTTTATTATTTTTACTTTCCAAAACAGAAGAACTTAAAGAAAATTATTGAAATGCATCCTTCTCCTCTTCTAATATTCATTAAAATAGACACTAAAGGCCAGCAAGATAGCTTCACAACCAAAGTCCAATACTCAGGACCCACAAGATAGAAGGAGAAAACTGACTCCTAAAAATTGTCTTCTGACTTCCACATGCATTTGCATGTGCGAAAACACACACACACACACACACACACACACACACACACACACACACAGCCCTTAAAAATAAATAAAATGGTCCCTAACAAAAGAGAAATTTAAAATTGAGCTCTTCCTACATGATGGTAAGTGTGAATGTGACTGCCAAAGCTATCTGAATTGAGGATGATTGATGCTTCCAAGGATGGGTCAGGTAGTGAAACCATCATTCCTGTCTGTCCCTGATGGTGGCTTTCCTGCTCTATGTGAGCCCCAGTGGCCTTGTCAGCTCTCCCACTGCTTTTTCTTGGCTACTGACTGGTCCTAGGCTTGGAGATGAGGTATTTGGACCTTTGTAAAGTTTAGTGGGGTAATGAAAAAAAAAATGATGAAAAACTTTACATA
>NC_045030.1:157127157-157133200 GCF_008632895.1 Mastomys coucha
AATGTTGGTGAGCATGTGGAGAAATGACAATTCTTGTACACCTACACCACTGTGAGGAATGTAAAATGGTATGGCCTCTATGAAAAACAGCATTGCCATTCCCTAAAGAGTTAAATAGTTACCAAACACAGTGGTGCTACTCTCAGCTACCCAGGATTCTGCAGCAGGGGACTCATTTAAGTCAGTTAGCTTGGGGTTAGCATAGGTAACATAGCAAGAATTCATGTTATTGTATATATAATTGCTATTTGATCTAGCAATGATTTCTCAATAAAAATTCCAAAAGAGTCAGAAGCAGGTACTCTAACTGATATGTGTTCACTTATGCTTATAAGAACATAACTTATAATAACCAATACTGGAATAGGTAAACAAATGTGAGAGATAGGTAGATAGATAGATAAATAGATAGATAGATGATAGATAGATAGATAGATAGATAGATAGATAATAGATAGACAGACAGACAGACAGATAATGAAGAGGATACCATTCAGCCTTAAGAAGGAAGAAAACTGGTAAACACTAGCATAGACGACCCTTGAAGACATAGTGCTAAATAAAATAAGCCAGACACGAGACAGCACATACTATGGTCCCATTCTTTTGAGGCCCCCTCATTAATTGAATTCACAGAGATAGAAGGGAGAATGAGAGTAGTCAGAAGATAACAGAGGCAGATGGAAAGGTACTTAATGGATATAGTTTTATAATTTTGATTTTGAACAATGGAAAAATTCCAGATTTTTACAGAACAGTGTGAATACACTTCACACTACTGAACTGTACATTTTAGACGATAGGGATGTTTCTGTTATGTATATTATATCACAATTTTTTAAGATGTTATATATAATTATTTAAAGTACCATAAAGGGCTGGTGAGATGGCTCAGCGGGTAAGAGCATCAATTGCTCTTTTGAAGGTCCTGAGTTCAAATCCCAGCAACCACATGGTGGCTCACAACCATCTGTAATGAGATCTGACGCCCTCTTCTGGTGCATCTGAAGACAGCTACAGTGTACTTGTAATAAATAAATAATAAATAAATCTTTAATAAAAAAAGAATATTATTTTGGGGCTGGAGAGATGGCTCAGCGGGTAAGAACACTGACTGTTCTTCCAAAGGTCCTGAGTTCAACCACCTGTAATGAGATCTGATGCCCTCTTCTGGTGTGTCTGAAGACAGCTACAGTGTACTTATATATAATAATAAATAAATCTTTAAAAAAATAAAGTACCGTAAAATCTAATAAGTATAAAAAATGTCAGTAACTAGGCATATTTCTAATACCATTTGTTATGAGGTTGATAGAATATAGGGCAGTACATATGTGCAATAGCTCAATTATGACCAGAAAACAACACCTGTCATCGCATACATAAAACCTACAGAAGATCAAGTGAGGCAAATTCTTAGTATGCATGGTGGAGAGACTCAAGTCCCACCACAAGCTAAGGAGCTATTGGCAATTAAAGATGGCTCAGGGAAAGAGAGTCAGTTTGCTTCAGGATTGTGACCCCTAAAAAGCTAGCTGCTTGTGCTTCAGTGGATGACCCTACATTCATACCCATACAGGGAACAGTGCATGGACTTAGTGAGCTTAAAACTCTAATGTAGATGGGCGGGGAAAGTGGTGGGAAGAGTATGGAAGGAATCGGGGGGCGGGGGGAGAGAAGTGCAGGTGGATTTGATCAAAGCACATTAATGCAAGACATTTTTAAAATATGGCAATAAAATAATACAATGACAGTAGCACAAGGTCCAGGAGAGAAGAAATGATCTGCTCTCAGGTCTTCATACCTTATAGGTGTGAAATGTTGTACTCCAAGCATGACATGGACATTGTCCCCTTGAACTAAACTACACCAGATTGGGTCCCTTCTCTTTCAGTAATAGGGGAGAAGGAGGAGCTCATGAGGCTCCTCCCCTCCCTGTGGATTTAAGAAGTGTTAACAGTTACTAGGGGAGTGGGGGCTTATGAGGATTTACATGATTTAGACAGTTAATGATTGCTAGAGAAATGGATTCACCAGGCTCCAACCTGCTCTAAGGATATATAAGCAGTTAACAGTTGCTGGAGGAAAACAAGAGCCATTTTCTGTGAAATTTGTACATGCTCATATAGGTAGTGCTAATCAAAGCCAATGGTTCCCCAAGCTAGACTTCAGCTTCTCTGATATGCTGTTGGTACCCTGTATGGGGTAAATAGACATTTGTTCATCTCCCCAGGAAAAGCTCAAAGTAGTATGAGAAATCGGTGCAAGGTACACTGAGCTAAGTAAAAATTATACAGTATAATTTTAAAGTTATCTCTACAATACCAACAATTTTTTTTAGCTAAAAAGCCACAAAGGAGGAGCAGGCTTGTGGGACAAAGACACTTGCCTTTCAGCCTGACCACCTGAATTCAGTCCCTGGAACCCATATGGTAGAAGGAAAGAACCGATTCCTGAAAGTTGCCTTCTTGCCTCTGCATGAACACTCTCATATATGCATTAAATAAATGAATAAATAAATAAATAAATGTAAAAGAAATTGTTTGTCCATGAAAGAGATACTGTAGAATATGGATTGTTCAATTAACCTGAACAGTAGAACCACAAATGAAAAAGGGAGAAAATAATAGAAGAGAAAATATAAAATATAGATAGGAAAATGGTTGATATGATCCCAATTGTTTATTTATATTTATTTTTGATTTATGTTGTTTTACATGAATAATTTGCCTGAATGTATGTACATGCCTCATCAGAAGGGGGGAGTAGATCTCCTGAAACTGGAGTTATGGATGATTGAGAGCCACCTGTGGGTGCTGGGAATAGAACCTGGATCCTCTGGAAGAACAAGTGCCCTAAACCACTGAGCCATCTCTCCACCCCCTTTAACTGTTATGTCTCAGGTGGCCCAAGTCACCCCAGTCTCCTTATATGCATACCCTTGTATTATCCTATATCTTATGAATAGAGGTACCTGTGTCTTATTTCCAGTGCCAAGTAGCAGTGGTGATGGGCTGTCAACTCCCTACTGTGACTGCTACATAAAGTAGTAACTTCCGTTTTGTAAGCCAAGCTGTGAAGAAATCACATGATGAGGACATCAGAGTCACTCTGATTCCAACAGCATGCAAAGAATTGCAGCCCACCACCAACCACATCAGCCTGAAGACTGTTCCTCAGTGGAGCCTCAGATAAACTCCCATTTCTACTTGGCACTTTCATCAAAACCTTCTGGGGTGTTCTGAACAGAGGCTCAAGCCGTATTGTGGCTGAACTCCTGACCCATACAGACAGTGAAATAACAAATGTATGTTATGGTAATGTTATAGTTCAGCAATAGGTAACCAATAAAATGCTAAATATAAAGGGTTTCAGCATTATCATCAGAGAACATTAAAAATAAAAAGAACAAGAACCAACTCCATGCTACTTTTAAGAAACCTACTTTAAACCTAAGCATATAAGCAGGTTAACTTATTTTAAAATGGGGGAATACATATTGTATTGGTTTTAATCACTGAAAAAGAAGCAAAGGCTTCTATATTTTGCTATAAGAGAAAGCAGATGCTGTTGAGAACAATGTTAATAATAGTAAAGAAATTTGTTCCATACAGTTAAATTCTGCAAGAAGGCTTGACAATCAAGTTCTATGCACCTAAAAGCAGAATTATAAATTAATTAAAAACTGACAGAGTGGAAGGACAAAATAAAAAAAAAATCATAATTATACCCAGAAGTTTTCCAATCCTGCTCAATACTTTAAAGACTAAAGAAAACCAATAGTGATGTAGATGACTTGAAAAAAAGAGCCAACAAAGCAATTAACATATTGAGTATCCATGGAACACTTCACAAAGTTGCAAAATACATAAGCTTTTCAAATGCACAGCAACTTATCAAAAAGAACTTGTTCACAGGGTTTTATAAAAAGAGATGTGATAAGAGCTCATTTCTCATGTGCTAGATGCTTGTTCTGGAAGCAAGATGTGAGAGGAAGATCTGGAAAGGAGGGGGAGAGAAGGGTAGGGAGGGACTGAAAGGGAGCGCAAGTGAGCACATCCATGCCACATTGAATCTGTGGAAATGAGAAAACTATGGCATAAGTTCTCTGGGTTCCAAGGATTAAACTTAAGTCACCAGGCTTGCATAGAAAGTCCCTTTACCTTCTGAGCCATCTATTTCAGTCTTTAAACATAACATGTTCTAAATAGTGCACTGTGGGCCTGTGTACACTAAGGATACTCAAATCAGATCATCACCAAAAGGCTGAGCTCCAGTTGTGCTCATTTCAAGAGCATGTATATTACTAGGTTTTTTTTTTTATTAGACCACCAGTAGCTTCCTTTATAAAAGCCAAGAAACTCCATATTTCACATGTTACTCTCTTACTTAAGTGTCTTTCATGGCAGTGTTACTGTGTTCAGCAGAGAGGGGAAATCCAGCTTGCGAGGGAAGTTAACATGATGAGATCTCACTTTCTTTGCTCACCCTGCTTGAAATCAATGCAACATGCCTACAATAGTGAGTCAACGATTAGCTGTAAAACAAAAGCTATGCATGACGAGATGACTCCCACAGAGTACCACTGATAGAAAGAAGATAAGAAACCACACCAAAAAAGAAAAGGTATTTCCTGTGGGGTTGCTTTAAGGTCCTCAGCTTTTTACAGGGCATGGTTTGAGAGAGATAGTTCCATGAACAAATTGTAGAGATTTAAAAAGCCTTCCATTTGTTTCAATTCACTCTGGTGCTTATTACTGTTGGGCAATTATTTTAGTTTTCTGTTGTGTTAACACACTGGGACTAGAGGCAACTTATGGAAGAAGATGGAATTTATTTTTGGGCTACAGTTCCAGAGGGGTGAGACCATCATATCAGAGTGGAGGCAGAGCAGCAGGATGCAGTATGGCAGCAGGAGTAGGAAGCAGAGAGCTCATACCTTTAACCACAAGGACCACAAGTAGGACAAGGCCTTAAGTTCTCAGAGCCTGGTCCCACTTCCTCCAGCAAGACCACACCTCCCAAGCCTCCCCAAACAGCCCACCAACTGGGAACCAATTGATTATTCCTGAGACTCTGGAGGAGGATTCTCATTCAAGCTACAACAGGACTTTGGAGAACAGACAGGAGAAAGAGCTGGGCAGCTATAGTAAGAACTATTTATAAAGAGATACATCTCCTGAAAACTGCTATGCCCATTCATTTGGACCATCTTGGAGGATGTAAGAAAACTCTTAGAAGAGTAGACAAGTGGCACAAGGATAAAAAGGTCAGGAGACAGAGCATTACTACACACGTTTCCTCTGGGTACATCAGTGTGAAACGGGTCTTGGAAGTAATCCATCCACAGAGCACAGGCTTGGAAGCTGCTTGTGATGGTTAGTTTCACCTGTCAACCTGACTGGATTACGAACTACTTCCTTGACTTGAGGTCTCTACTCGGTGGATAAAGGCACTTGCAATATCAACCTAATGACCCAAGTTCAAGCCACGTAAACTGGGAATGAGAGAAAAAACTTCACAAAGTTGTATTCTGGCTTATACACACACACACATACACTCACACACACACACACTATACATACCACATGCACACATGCATGCAGACACACGTTGTCTAACATGCACACACTATAATTATTTTATTTATTATAATAAAAATTTTAAATTGAAGTATTTATGAGATTGTTTCCAGAGAGGTACTAAGGAAAGAAGAAACACCCTGAATGTGAGCAACATCATCCCATGGGGCTAGGACTTAATAAAAGGAGAAAACACTGGCATTCTCATTTTCTGGGTGGCTCCATGGTCCAAATTACCCCATGTCACCATAGCTTTCTCACATTGATGGATTACATTCTTCCAAATTGTAAGGCAAAAATTACCTTTCTATTCTTAAATTGTTTTTTGCTAGATATCTGGTCCCAGAGAGCAGAAGGATAACTAATATGCTGCTCTTAGTTGTGTTCTTTGGGCTGGCTGGTCAAAAGGTCTTAAGAAATAAGAGGAAGAGGCAGGCAGATTTCTGAGTTCGAGGCCAGCC